>NW_011888996.1:1201936-1256020 GCF_000151845.1 Pteropus vampyrus | reverse complement strand
TAAATTTTGGTCAATTTTATTAGAAAGAAGAGGATCAAATGGATGGCCTAGTTTCAGGAGAAAAAAGGCGGCAAATTAAACAACCTGAATAACATAGCAGTGGGTCTGAAAAGCTGGCAGTTTTATACTTTGTCTAGTTAGGGAAAAAAAGTATCAAAGATGGACAGTGAGGTCATTAGATAAACTGAAAATACACAGAACAGGAAGATCAAACTTCTGTGATCAAAGACTGGAGAACAGGCAGGTGAGCTTAAGAAGAAATCTGAGTCATATCAGACTAATGGCCCCAGCTTCACACTTCGAGTGTCATGAGTGGAAAGGGTGTACGCACGTTCTCTTACAAGAGGTGGGCGCACAGAAAGAACTGAATGCATGAGTAATGAGGCCACCTACTCCACCCCGCCCCCATCCTCCTGCCAGTCTGTCCACACGGAGACATTCTCTAAGGCCTGGTGTGAGTTCATCCTTTCTAAACTCCAAGTAATCTAGAGACATAACCATACACTGAGATATGGTTAATCGTGAAAAAGCAACTTGGCAACACAGGCCACAAGACCACACCAATGACTCCAGAAACCCAAAATTAAGGGGTAAGAACTAGTAAGCTCTGCACATCCACCATATCTGTGCCTCACTCAGAATGCCAGTTGCTTTTCATGTTATCTTTCTTAATCTTCAGAACACCCTAAGAGGGGAAAATGATCGTAATCTTCATTTTACTGATGGGGCATGACTCTAAAGTCCAAGTTTTCTCCCCTTTAAGAGGCTGTTTGTTGCCATGACCAGGAGTACAGGCTTGGGGCCAGACTGCCTGGTCTGGAATTCTGGCTTCAACATCATCAGCCTGTGTGACCTTGGGCAGATTACTCAACATCTCTGTGCCCTGCTTTCTTCCCTAGTATATCCCTCATTTAGCTAACACTCATCAATGGGGTAGCTACTATTCTGGGGGCTGAGAAGACAAAGATGAACAGACATGGTCCTTATTCTTGAGAGAATCACGATGAAAAGGGACAAGGCATAAATCTAAATTATATAAATTATAGCTATATCGTATAGCTTTAGATTATTTTAGGTTTAGCCTGAGAGAAAAGTGTTTTTGTTTGTTTATTTGTTTTGGTGTTTGTTGGAACTGTCTCTAATTAAGGTGACAACCTCCCCACAAAGCACTACTTGATAGTTCTCCACATGACTGGCCTTGTTCATGGGGCTGTTACTGTCTCCTAAAAGGCTTTTTGAGGGGGCACTCAGGTTCCCATTTCTCAGGGAAGAACTTGCAACTTTCCTTGGCCTCAAATTCTTGCTCAGCTAAGGAACAGAAACCAAAAGGACTTCAAGCTCTCAGCTGTGATGCTGTGACAGCTCCCTGACTTCTCATTTCTTAAGCCTCCTATAGCTCCTAACAATTGTCTCAATCTCTGGTGCTATGAGCTTTTCAAAGAAATTTCCCAACTGGCATTTTATTTAACTGTTCTACAGTTTGGGGGGAAGCAGGTATTATCTTTACTTTAAGGATATAGAAAATAAAGCTCTTGCTTCGTCTTACCCACAAATCGAGGTGGAGTGGAAGTAGGAGCCAGGGCTTCCGGGATGCTGGCTCCAAGTCAAGACAGCTACATTGACCAATATGATACAAACATACATGTTTAGGGAAGCAATCTCCTTTTTTCCTCTCTGCTAAATTTAGGAGGCATTTCAGAAGTATGCTGGGTAGCCTTGACCACATACAGTGAAAATATGAATGAACAGATTACAATAAAATTGTAATTTAAGCTCCAGAAGGCAAAGGTCCCACCTCACACCTCCCAGGTACCGCCAGTGCCTAGCACAATGCTCAGCACACAGCAGGCATTCTCAACATAGCCAGGAAGAGTGAGATGCTATAGCTAATTTGCCCTGTGACTCAGGCAATGTGATAATGAATCATAGCCTGAGCCCAGAGGGTCCACTGATAGTGACCTTCCTGTCCTGGTACTCAGTGATGAATCAAATAGTCAAACACCTCAACTCCTTCTGTCCATTCACTGTTTCAATCAGTATAGAGAAATACCCAGGGAAGAGAGACTGTCTTAAAAGCAAGAAAATGTAAGGAAAGCCCTGAGTTTAAAAAAAAAAAAAAAAGTTTGCACTCAGAAAAAGTTTTGGACTCAGATTCTGTGTCAGTTTAATGTCCGACTACAGACAGTGGTGAGGAGACTTCAGGAAACCACTGCAAACTCCATTCACTCACTTACAATCTTCAGGCCAGACTGTGTTCCTGGGTTGGGCAGACAAGAAAGTCCAGCCTTGATCCTGACTCCTAAGGCTGCTAAGCTGACTGTCCCTCTTTCTCTCCCCCTCCCATCCTTCTTCTTCCCTTACTTTTAATATGAGTCCTTGAAACTGACATACATAGGTAGGGTCATGTTTATGAGGCTAGTCGTCACTGTTTAAGGATCCGCTCTCCCAATGGAAAACGGAGTCCCGGGTTACAAGGTAGATGGATACTAACTAGCTTTGGTATTATCTTTGAAGATAACATTTGTTTTTTTTTATACAAAATTATCTTTTTCAAGAATTATAGCTGAGATAATCGCTAAAGGAGAAGAGTGATATTTTTTAAAATTCTTACTGGATAAATGTATTTCTTATATTTGATTCATTCAGCGTTTATTTTAGTGGATGTGTATCCTGGGAAGATTAAGATGTTTGGCCTCAAGAAATTGATATGGAAACAAATATATAATCATAAAAGGTATCTGGAGGTATGTAAAAAAGGTGTCTGGGAGAGGGACCATCCAGGTAGATTGTAAAGGATGCCATGGGCTCATGGGTAGGCAAGGAGGTGCTTTCCATTCAAAGAGAGAGCTGCCAGCCTGGCGCTGGGTGTGGGGCTGACAAACTGTCTGGGCCTGATGTGTATGCTTGTATATAGGTAGGGGAAAGGGTAAGAGGCTGGAAGCCGACCTACTCTATAACCTTAGGGTCTAGCTAGTACTTCCTACATATGACGGGGATCCAGCGAAAAGCTATAAGCAGGAGACAGATGGGATCCCAATTTTGTCTTTAAAAGGTCACAAAGGCCACCCTGTGGAGAATAGACTGGAGGGAGATAGAGTCAGGCCTGTGAATGTGTTCTCCTAAAGGGTTGGAGGTTTGCTAAGCTAAGGCCTGGGCATCGAAGAGAACAGCTCTGAAAGCTCTAAAGGCCCAATGAGACCTGGTGAAGATAAACTAGATGAACTCCAGGTGGTGGGGACCTGGGCTGGTTGGAACATGACCTGCCAGATTGCTGAACTGAAGCAGATGCTGAGGAAGCAGTCCTGGCTGACTGGACAAGCCCTGGCTTCTGGATTCAAGACTGAAAAACTTGAACTCCCCTACAGAAATCTGAGGCTACAAAGTTTATACCATAGATAAATTGTATTACACTTGGTAATAGAATTACACCTAAAATAGTAAACACCAGGCAGCAGTTCCTAGGCATGTAATCTCTCTGAGGTAAAGTATTGTCTAAACCACCTAAAGTCTCCCAGTTGCCTATTTACCACAGAAGACTCAAAAGAAATATATGATACATTTTCCCCTTCAATAAGTTTAAAATCTTATTAGAACATAAAACACCATAAATAAGTATGAGAAAGGAAATAAAAAGATGCTTATTTAAATCCAATAAAAAAATGATTCAAACAGGAAGTGGGAAAGGGAATGTTAAGAGCACTGTTAACTGGACCTCTTTAGATGGTGCCACCTAACACAGTGTGTTCTGTTCACCTCCAAGGTTGGTTGAATCCCAAGACACAGCTCCTATGGATACAGCCAATAAAGGGGAACAAGGACACCGAGGCCTCTGTTATTGGAGGAGAAAGAACATGATGATGTACACAAAGGAATCAGGACCAAGACAACTGAATCAGCAGCAGGAGTGGTTTTCTAATGGGATCTATACCATCTAAAAGGGAAAGAACAGGGAAGGCTGGTGGTGTCCATGAAGGAAGAGATGCTATCAGGGGAAATGGTTTAGTAGATTTTGGTGTTTCAAATCTAAAGCTTGAGTTTTTGAAACTAAGGCCGTTCAACATTTCCAAGTTTACCACCCTCTGAAAACAGAGTAAATATGAGGCACCTCAGTAATTACTACACTCTGAGCTTAAGACAAAGGTTCTCCTTGCCCCACTCTGGCTGAACAAACTTATAAGACTTATACTAAAGCATTTATAAAAATATTTATTGTAAGTGGTGGCAAAATGAGGTTTTTCAAATCTTAGGGAGAATGATTCAATAGCATCTGGCTTTATTTTTAATGAGAGTGATGGGGACAGGAGATTTAAATGTTATGATTTAACAACGAGTTGGACTAGTTGTTGCTGAACGAAAGAACTACCTGACAAATCCAAACTTGTCTCAGACTTGTGTGAAGTATCTTATCCTTCACAAGAATCCTAAATTCTTGCTGCGCCTCTGCTGCCTGTGACATGACGTGGGTACTGTTGCTCACATACTAGTGATATGATACCCCAGAAGTAGTCTATCGCCTATTCTCTTAGACTACTAGTCTTTGAAAAACAAACTTTAAGACATATTTTTAAAGTTTTACTGAAAGAACTGCAGTGAACAGTCTAAACTAAAATCAATTCAACTAAAATCCTGTTATAAAATAAGTATCAGGTACTGGAGATAATTATTGGAAAAGAGCACAGAATGAATAATTTTCATTTAAGAAGTCACTACTTTCAATCTTTATGGAGGAAGATAGAGCTATCACTGTAATGTCCTACTTTAAAGGGTCACAAAAATGAGTAAGACACGATATAAGTGTTTTAATGGTGTTTATGATTTTACATAAGGTGAAGCTTAACATTAATTAGTTCTTCAATGTGTGATTTCTGTCTCTTTACAAGGTTAGTCGAAGAAATAAAAGTTTTTTCATTTTTGGAAAAGGCCATAGTTTAAGATTCAGATGCCTTTTCTATTATTTTTGATAAGCTGTTAAAATTCATTTTCATTTGTTAGGCTTTCACTGATGCAATTTATTGAGTGCTTTGACAGAATATGCTGTAAAAGGGAAATTCCAGAAGAATGTGACTTCCTATATTAGAAAAGAGGAAGAGAGATCTATTGTGAATTGGTCTGGAATAATATTAAAGATAAAACTGCTCATTTTTGTTCTCATTATTTAAAATAAAACACCATAATTACTTTTCTAATTTCCAAAGAAACTCCTGCACTAATTCCATCACTGCCAACTTGCATATGAGATGAAGTTAAACTGAAGTTAATATGAAACAGGCATGTATGTTATCCAAGCAATGTCCATTTTTCCAATGCCTTTATTGTTTTTCTCAATTATAGAGCATACTACATTCTCACTCAATGATAAACATAAGTTAAAAGGTGTTAGCATATAATGAAATGATGTAATGATAACAGCTAATATTTACTGAGCACTTACTCTTTAGCACTGAGCTAAACATAAATTATCTACAAAAATTAACTGAACCCTCATGACAGACAACCCTGTGGGGTATTACTAGGTATTTTCATTTTACATAGATAAGAAAATTGAGGCTTAGCAAAATTAAGTGGGCACACAGCTATTAAGTGGTAAAATCAGAGGATAGAATGATGTATTTGAGGGTAACGATAATTAGGGACAAGACTGATTTATTTCCAAAGCTAGAAATATGTTCTTGATTGGATACTGTGGAAAGGACTGGTCTTATCCCATAGCAGAGCATTACCAGAAGACTTTACAATAATAGTAACCATATCTTTCAGTCGTTGAGTATGTAATTGTTACATATGCTTTATACCTTTAAAGCGAGTAGATAAACACAAAATAAGAACCAAAAGTCAAATGAATTATGGAGGTAAAGAACTAGTATTATGTGAAAAGATATTAGTTTTATGAAAATATGAAAAAAATTCAATGATTCCCAAGGGAGGTACCATTGGCACTTGTGTGTGTGTGTATACATGTGTACGTGTACATGCATGCATGTGCAGAGGACAATTTATTCTTTGTTGTATAATGTAGTCCCTCCCATGTGTTATAACACACTTAGCATTCTTAACCCCTACCTACTAAATGCCAGAAGTTCTCCCAAAGCTTGTGACTACTAAATAAATCCCTGCACATATTCTGCTGACTTGGACTGAGAACCATTGATTGTTGGATAAAGATACTGGGAGAGAACTTACTGATATTAATTATACATCATGTACAAGTACTCTGCTAAGTGCATTCACACATATTTATTTAATCTTCATAACCCCATATGAGGTATGTACATATTTTATCCCCATTTAACAGGTGTGGATCCTGAGGCTTAGAGAAGAATTAAGTAACTTAACCGAGAACACACAGATAGTTTTGAAACCAATCACCTGGCTCCGAAACCGCATTTCTCTGGGTTGGTCTTTTAGCCATAATGGTGTGGTAGGCGTGCCTTTTCTTTCTTTAAAGAGGTTCATTTAGAAAATATAAATCCTTGTGAATAGGACCTATGGCATGTGTGCCATTATGAACCAGGGATGAATTAGCTCCCTGGGGGTTTGAAGGGGCCATATGTTTGGTGAGGAAGAGTTACAAGATGTGGGTGTCAAGAGTGGGCTGGGTAACTCCTGTGCACAGGTGTCTATTAGAAGTGTTCTGAGCAGTGTGTGTGAGTGTGTGTGTGTGTGTGTGTGTGTGTGTGTGTGTGTGTGTGTTTCCAGGGGAATAAGAGAATTGTGCTCTATTTGTGAGGTTTGTGTTTTAATACTCCACAGCGTTTACTATGCACCAGGCATCATTACAATTGCTTCACTATATCTCATTTCAGCAAGTATTTTAGGTGATTAATGGAGCAGAGTATGCACTATGTTGTGCGGTGGGCTGATGTCTGTGTAGCAATGTCTACAAGAGGTGATGGGTACTGGTTGTGCTAGAAGGGGAAAGGTCCACCATGATATGTGTGTCTACAGGAGCAGTTTGTGCTGTGGTACAGACAGTGGTGTTTGAGGCCTGGGGGAAGGGTTATGGTAGATGATTTGTGTGAAATGCATACGGGAGGTGTTGCATGGGATAGACTGTAGTACACTTCACTTGTGCATTTTTTGCACGGCGGGTAGTGCTGAATACTGGAGGAATTCCATGGGAATGGGTCTGGGTCATGTCCTGGGTATGGTGCAAGGAGAAGCTGTGGACTCGGGGTGTTTTCAGTGTATAGTGAGTGGTATGTGCTGAAACTGGTGCATACGAGATGAATCATGCGGTGTGCTGGGTAGAAACGGGGACTGGAGAGGGGGCCGGTGTCGTGATGTGTGTGGGGAGCGATGCAGAGTGCGGTAGGAGATCGGGGAATGGTGCTAGATGCCCCACGAGTGTTCATGATTTGGCCCAAGGCACTGTATGGGGAGAGGTGGTATAAAAAGAGGGGAAGTGGAGGCTGGAGGATAGGGGCAAACGACGGGTCAAAGGAGCTGCAGGGGAGGAAGATGGATGTGCTGCAAGACACTGGGTCGGTGTAAGAGCTGCGTGGGCGGCCTGTCTGCGAGTGTGTGCGAGGAGCAGCCAGCCCATTTCCTCACCTGGAGCCACACAGGGCCACGCTCCCCGCCATTGCCTCCCGCCCGCCCCTTCCCTACTCCCAAGGGCGCGTCTTCCGCGCGGCCAATCCCGCCTCACCTGGTGAAAGCAAAGTACATGAGGCTGACGATGGTGAAGCTGAGCAGGGTGATGGTGTGCGGCCGGTAGAAAAAGTCGATGGTGATGTCCTCCACTTGCTGCTCGTTGATCATCCGGAAATGCATCTTGTAGTTCACATCATCTTTGCTCAGGGTCCGGCTCCCCACGCAGGACGCCATGGCCCGCCTCCCCGTCCTGCCGCGGCGGTGGCCCCAGCCCGTGGAGGCTGGGACCCCGGAGATGATGAGCTGCAGCGGGCGGGGAGCCGAACGGCGAGGCCGAGTCTGGCGCGGAGCACAGGCTGAGAGCCGAGGAAAGGACAGGCGCGGGAGGGCGGGGTCGCGTCGCCGCCAACGCGGCTTCGGGCAGGGGGGCGCTGCCGGCCCTGGCTCAGCCGGCGTTCTGGGGGAGGCATCTCTATGGACTTCTGATGTCTTTAGATCCCCAGTGGATGAAGCCTAAGGGTAGTGGCGAGCGGGAGAAGGGAAGCTGCGGTCCCTGGACGGCTCTTTCCCCAGAGCGCTGCCCGCTCTCCCCCCACGCGGTCTCTCAGATGGTCTCGCCCACTCGGGCCGCAGCCCACGTGGGCGGGGCAACGCCGCGGCGCCCGCAGGGCTGGCGAACATGCCGGAGTTCGGCGTAGCGGGAGGGTACGTGTAGGTGGGCCAGCCTGGCGCCCATCGCGAAGGAAGCCACAAGACCTATGCCTCTCCACAGGTAAAACGAGGGCTGCTGGAGCGCGGGGGGCGCTGTCCTGGCAGGGGTTAGGGTACCGACCCACCCTCGTCCAGCCCGCGTCCCAGGGCCTTTCACGGCCTTTAGGTCTTCGCGGCCCAATCGAGGGAGTTTTGTTTATACCCCTGGCTGATGAGACGAACGCCTGGCCTACTAGCGCGCTTTGCGGGGGACGCGGAAACTCAGTGTCTGGTGGCTTCCTGCGGAAGTTCGGAGTGGAGAACTACAAGGGACTTGTGAAAATGGCTTTGAGAGGGCGTCGAGCAGTAGATGAGAGGCCCCTTATTACTTAGGAAGCCATCTTTCCAGACACCCTACATCTCCTGGTTTCATTTATTAGCCTTACAGAAGTTGAAATATTGAGCCCTCGATAGACAATATTTCAGTGCCAATTCCTCTTCCTAGCGAAGTACAAAGGCACCCAGTTGAGAACTAGTATGTGATATTTAAATGTACTAAAGAATTTTAACGGCTAAAGGCTTTTTTCCTCTCTAATATTCCTGATGAGTCATGTTAGAAGACATCATTAAGTTGAACTTTTATACACATATGCAAACGACTTACTCGCTGTGTTGGTAAATAAGTTAACCGTAGTTGCAATTGATTGATTTCCATCCGACAAACATTGGAGCAGTGCAAGGCCAATGGGGAACAATCACTGGGAGGGTGAATCCAGAGATGAGACCCAGCCATGCTATCGTGAACGACCAGTTAATTATTAAGAGGTATACACAGCAATGAAGTGATGTAAAGAGGATAGTGAGCTTGTAAATAAAAATAGAAGGATAACCATTAGTTATATACATAGAAGTATTTTAATAAATGTAGATAGAATTCAAAAGTTAATCTGCTTTATGTGGGAAGAATTTTAATTTGAACCTGGAAAGGCTTCAGAATGAATTTGGGATTTCAGTATTTGGCTTTGAAGTATGACGGAATTCTTAGAAGTCAAAACATTTTACAGCTAATAGGGACCTTAAGAATCATCTTATTGCACCTATAACCTTTAAAATAATCTGTTATTTAAAGAATGGTTATTGAACACCCCATTCATGGGCCAAACATTGTGTTAGACTACCACAAGAAACTTAGTCTCCTCAGCGTAGCATAATTGAGGGCTTCTGGCTTCCAATTTAGTGCCTTATGACTTTACTGTGCAGAGAATGAATGTCGTAGGTTTGACGGAAAACTTGACAAGTTTGGACGCTCATTTCCGACCAAAATTTAACAAAAATCACCTGTCTCACAGGCGATCTTGAGTATTTCCTTTCTAAAGTCATTTCAGAATGAGAGTACAACTTTCACTTTTTGAAAATGTCCTTTCAGAAGACTTCTCTAAGTCTGTGTATTTTTTGTTTTCCATTCATGATTGGGAATCTGCATTATGTGGAAGGCAAACTTAAGCTATACCCAGAGTTTCCACTGTGGGTGGTGATCAGTGCCCTTAACTCCCAATTCTCAAGTTGTTCAAGGGTCAGAAGGTTACACTCAAGTATTTGGTCTAATTCAGAGCATAAAACAAGCTGAATTCCAGTATAAAGAAAAACAAAGCAAAATGTTGTATGCAATTTATTTATCCTTGGTTGTGTAATCAATGGTAATAATAGCTAACATTCGTGGAGCATTTTCCATATGCTGACTCTGGGCTGTATTTTCTATGTATTATCTTATTTAAAGTGAAATTATGTACATCAGATTCCCCTTTCTAATTAATCTGGCTAAATATAAAATTCCTTCATATTTCTAAGTTTAAAGTAGTGACAGCCTTATTTGATTAAAATCTTAAAAGCATGCTTTTCCATCAAAAATATACATGTATTCGTTGCTGGTTGCTTATATACTTATCTCACTTCATTTTGCTTCTGTGACTTTTTTTTATTGAAAGCTTTTCTTTTTCTTTTTTCTTAAAAATAGAATTTTACAAAACTGGTTTTATTCAATTCCCTTTTGAGTAACAGCTTTATCTGTGATATAACATTGTTTAGCCCTAGGATGAAGTGAGAAACAACCTTCTAGATAGCAGTGATAATATTTTGATGACTCATTTAAGACAAAGTAGATTTCTTCCTGTTTTTTATTTTGTGACTAATGTACAGATGACCCTTCAACAACATGGGTTTGAACTGTGTGGGTCCACTTATATGTGGATTATTTTCAATAAATATATTGGAAAAAAATTTTGGAGATTTGCAACAATTTGAAGAAATTCACAAGTGAACCACATAGCCTAATAATATCAAAAACGTTAAGAAAAAGTTAGCCATGTCATGAATGCATAAAATATATGTAGATACTAGTTTATTTTCTCATTTACTACTATAAACTATATACAAATCTATTATAAAAAGTTAAAATTTATCAAAACTTGTGCACACAAATACTTAAATACCAGACCGTGCATGGTGCCATTCACAGTCGCACTCAAGAGAAATGTGAACAAATGTAAAGATGGGTATTAAATCATAACTGCATGAAATTTACTGTAGTACATACTGTACTACTGTAATAATTTCTTAGCCACTTCCTGTTGCTGTTGCAGTGAGCTCGTGTTTCGAGTATCCACTTAAAATGCTGTGTGATGGTAATCATCTCTATGTGAGCAGTTTGTCTCTCCAATTAATTGGGTGTCACAGTAAAAAGTAATCTTTTTCAGCTCTCGTGTATTTTTCATTGAGTTTAATGCAGTAGCATAAATCTTGAATAATACCATGGGATCTATACGAAGTGCCACTAGTGATGCTGAAAGTGCTCCTAAGAAGCAGAGGAAAGTCATGACATTACAAGAAAAAGCTGAATTGCTTTGAGGTCTGTATCTTTGGTTGCTTGGCATTGCAAGATAAATGAATCCAGCATAAGAACCTTTGCAAAAAAAGAAAAGGAAATTCTTGAAACCATCACTGCTACTACACCAGCAAGTGTGAAAACCTCGCACTTTTTGTGAATTACCTTTTTATCTGGTTTTGAAAATGCAGTTTTTATGTAGGTGCAGGATTGCTATAAGAGAAGCATACCTCTAGACTCTAAAACGAATCGAGAAAAAGCAAAGTTGTTACAGACAACTTAAAGCAAAAGGAAGGTGAAGGATCTAAAGCTGGAGAATTTAATGCCAACAAAAGATGGTTTTATAATTTTAGAAAAAGTGTTGTCTTAAAAAATGTCAAGGTAACAGGAGAAGCAGCTTCTGCTGACCAAGAGGCAGCAGACAAGTTCCCAGACATCATTAAGAAAATAATTGAGGTGAAAGGATATCTGCCTAAATAGGTTTTTAATGCAGGTGAAATTGCCCTATTCTGGAAAAAAAAAAAAAATGCCACAAAGGACATTTATTAGTAAGGAAGAAAAGGGGAGTGAAGGGTTTTAAAATATGGATTTTGGAGAAATCCAAGAGTTAATAGACATCACACCAGTGGAATTAACAGAAGACAACTTGATGGAGATGAATGCTTCCGAACCAGTGCCAGATGAAGAGGAAGAAGATGTAGAAGAAGCAGTGCCAGAAAACCAACAAGGGTTCTGATTATCCAAGACTGCTTTTGACTTTTTTTATGACACAGATCCTTCTATGATACCAGCACTGAAACTAAAGCAATCAGTGGAAGAAGGATTGGTACCCTATAGAAACATTTTTAGAAATGAAAAATCAAAAAAGTTGGAAATTACAGTGTATATCCATACAGTTACACTGAGTGTGCCTGTTTCTCTGTCCTTTCCTTCCATCTCCTCCACCCCTAGGACAGCGAGACCAACCCCTCTTCCTTCTCAGCCTACTCAGCATGAAGATGACAAGAATGAAGACCCTTATGATTATCCACTTCCACTTAATGAATAGGAAATCTTCATGATGTACAGTTAATAAACTTATCTGTTGTGTATATGTGTCTTCCTGTGAAACTCTAATAACTTCGGCAAGTACTATATGAGACATTTTTGTTTTACCATCGTCAACTAAGTATTCATTATATAGAGTGCAAGACTTGTATGGAAGTGGAAAACCCATCCTTACATAGCCATATAGCGAGTGATATTTAATACAAAATAATGTGCTAGTTTTCCTACTGTTTTATAACTTTGCTTTCAAAGAATTATATTACCATACAATATGCCCCCTTTACACTCTCTCTCTCATAATTGGAGAAACTGCCTATCAGCCTATTATCACAGGTAAATGGTTATTTTTTAAAATGTAACAATGTTTCCAACACTGTATTATGAATATGGCTACTGTATGCCATAAGAATTTTATGAAGATGCATCGATTAGTGTATATGCTAGGCCACTGTGAAACAATTGTATCGATTACACTAGGCTACCATAAAGCCATTATATTGATGCTTCTTAAGTACCAATGCATGACTCATCATACCTCTTAATAAATATGAATTTCTTTTAACGTTTTTATTTTTGATGTCTAGTATTAGTAATATGTATGACATCAGTGTTTTGTATCATATAAGTCAATATTGATAATAGATACTGACAAACATGATTCATCTTGTGAACAGATGACAAACTTATGGTATTGATAAATACAGTACAATACTGTAAATGTATTTTCTTATGACTTAATATTTTCTCTAGTTTTATTGTAAGAATGCAGTATATAATACATATAAGTACTAAATATTTATTTATCAGCTGCGTTGTCAATAAGGTTTCTGGTCAACAGTAGTTAAGTTTTAGGGGAGTCAAAAGTTAAATGAGGATTTTCAAGTATGGGGACACAGCACCCTTTACCCCTCTGCTGTTCAAGGGTCAACTGTATATACATAAAATACATTTGAATAACTCAGTGTTGTTTTGATCAGCAATCTGTTTCTTAAACGTCCTTCAGACCAAATTCTAAGAACACTTAATTGCATCACTTTATCTTCTTTAAAGTGTTAAATTAACAGATTATTGAGTTCAGCTATGATTTGAACATTTACAAATTTTTGTTTTAAATGTTTTTCGTACACCAATGATTTTGCTTTGTTTTTAAACCATAAAGCATATATTTATTTTTCCAGTTCAGAAGTTCCTGTCTTTTGGTTGGTAATTGAGAGTGTCTTGTTTTTTAGCTTTCCTTGTACTTAAACATGTGACTACTTTAATCATCTAAATCTATTAAATACCTTTTAATTAGAAAAAATAGTTTCCAGTTTATCCTTTTATTGTTTGAATATTGTTTTAAGCATTTAAGAAAATAAGTTTCTCTTTTAATGGTTATATATTTCCTTTGTAGGCTACTTTAAGAAAAATGGCTCTGTCAGCCCATCAGATACCCAGGTGGTTCAATTCAATTAAATTGAATGGCTTCATTAGTGCTACACAACTCAGAAATCATTTTCAGAGACCAGGAAAAACATGGTTGCATGAATTTTCTGCTCAGCCTCAGCTGTCCTCTGACAATTGCTTCTTCCAGTGGGGATTTAAGACTTACAGGACTTCCTCCGTGTGGAATAACGGTTCCCAGTATACTAACTCAAGTAGACAAGGGATTAATTCTCCCCAAAGTACTATGCTTCCTTCACAGTCACAGGAGACAGAGCTGTCCCTGGAAGGTAATTCTTAACTTTCAGAAAGTCCCCTTTGCCCCACTTTGGTAATTTGAATAAGCTACCTGTTTACATTATTAGCCCATTTTAAGTCATATCTTATACCAGGCAAGAAAAGTAACAATGCCAGTTCTATTTATTTGCTTCTATTATACCTTTATTTGACTAAGAAAAAAAAGTTTGTCTTTTTATATGTATAAGATGATTTTCTAGCTGTATGTACATTTGCTTTCTAAATACTTTACTATTTAGATTAAAATTTTTTGCTGATGAGAATTAGGTTTACTAGGGTATGATTTATATCAAAAATTCATCCTTTTTGGGTATATAGTTATATTGAATTTTGACATGCATTTAGCGGTGTAACGACCACATCAATCAACAAATAAAAGTTATATCATGCCAGAAAGCTCCCTCATGTCACTTTTTAGTCCTCTCCCACCTGTGCTTCCTATTCTAGGAATATTTTCATGCAAGGAATATTTCATTGCAAATGAGATAATATTAGGTTAAGTAGAATATGAAAGAAAGCTGGGAGGGTATGGGGGGCTAGGAGGAGAGGCTGGCTGTAAGAAATGAGAAAATGTAATGATTAGAGGTAAAAAAATAGAACAAAAAATTACATTTCTGATTTATTAGCTTAAAGTGGGTTACAGTTTCCAGTATCTTCCATACTGTTTAAGACAAAACAAAACCTCAGAATCATGGCTGTACTTGAGTCATTTAGCAGAGGGTCACTTAGCAAAGGACTACAGGTGTTAGAAACAGTCATAGAAGTTCCCCTTAAGACCTATTTGAGAATAACTTGGAGGAGAGGGGATTGGATCAAAATGAAGACATTTCATGATGTGATGACTTTAACCCATACAATTCAGGCTGGTAGAATATGTTGTAATTTTGACCAAGTTAAGCTATGGTAGACTCCATCTCTTTCTCAAAATGTACTTGAAGTTCAGTTGATCTTTAGCATTCTTAACTGTTGATTAAAAGTGAAGGAAAGGGAAAGGGATTTTGTACAGGACTCCTTATGGAATAGAAATTTACCAAGAAATTTCTTATCTTTGAGGCAGAGTAGTTGATCTTTCTAAATAGTCTTAACCTTTCCTCTTGGTGGAAGATATTCAGACTTCTTAGATGTTTAATCCCAAAACGATCCCAAAATTTAAAAAGAAGCAAAGCAGAGAAGAGGTTGTCTTTGTAGAAATAGCTCTAAGTATGCAGATTGGAGAGTTAACTTTCTTCTCTCTTTCCACATGGCTGGCTTCAAAGGACTAGACCAGCTGCCTCCACTTTCTCCACTGCAGCCAATTTCCGAGGAGGAGGCTATTCAGATTCTTGCAGACCCTCCATTGCCCCCCTTTACATTCACACTTCGAGACTACGTGGATCATTCTGAGACTCTGCGGAAGTTAATGTTCCTAGGTAAGTCTGAGTAACCTACAGGTACTTTTTGAGTGTACTCTTTGTTTCTCTTTTTGTTTAAATGAGCATTTTTAATCTGTCAAAGTACATAAGCATGAACAGAAGTCAAATAGTGTGAAAAGGCTTCTAGTGAAAAACTACTTCTTGCTTCATCCTTCCTGGCTCTGCATCCCATTCCTTAGAAGCATCTACTTTTATAGCTCTTTCTGTTTGTATTTAACCTCTAAATGTTTTTGTAGTTACTTGTAGTGCAGTTGCTTGGTTCATTAGTTTTAGACATCAGTTGATCTCTTGTATATGCACGTATACTTTTCCCTTAGTCTCTTCGATTTTCACAGTATATTATATTAAATCATTTGTCAGTGATGGCATTATGACTATAAATATAGCTCTCTGCTCTGCAGGAAGTATACTATGGTTGTCTTCCTTCCTATACAACTTCTCATTTTTCCATAGTTAATAATTGTCTTTTCATTTGACTAGTTTTCTTTGTTCCTAATGCCACATTTTCCCACACCTTCCAGTAGTCTCTCAGGACAGTTTTTTCTACAGTTAACCCTATCAGAGGATGTATTTGCTCCATTTCCCCTCTACCTCTAATCTTCTTCCTGGAGCCTACTGTCCTCCTGATTTGGATGGGTTCTCTGTAAGCTTGCTCTATAAGTATCTTAGCTTGTTGACATAGGATGTGCTTGAATCTGGATTGTTAAGGGCTATCAAGGCATCTCACTGCAAACTTTTACTTCGTCCTCGTATTTTCAGTCTAGCACCTTACTGCAGTCTTCTGCTTCTTCCATTGTCTGACGCTTTTCTTACTTGATTTTCCCAGATGATGAACCTCCTTTCTCCTGCAGGATTGAGAGGACAGGATAGGGAAGGGATTTTCTCTCAAACCCATTTATGTTTCTCTCATTCTCTAGTCACTACCTTAGTTAGGTCCTCATTTTTCACTGAAAATTTAGGAGCTTCCTAACTTGATAGTCTGCTTATCAGTAATATTGCCTTGATAACCTCTCTAACATTTGTGCTCTTTGTAAAATGCAAATCCGACTATGTCAGTGACCTACTTGAAATCCTTCAAAGCCTTTCATAGCATCAGTTCTTTCTGGTCCTCCACTTACCTTTTTTTAGCTTTACTGCTTGCCAATTTCTTCATTTGGTTGGCTAGCTCAGACAGCTAGAGAACTTCATTTAAGTTCAGGTAACTTCTAATATGTCTTTTCTGACCTTCCAAGTAGAGTGACTCTCCTCTGGGCTCATCCCTGCTTGCTTCAGTCCTATCAAAAATAACAACATAATTGTTGACTCATCTGTCCTTGTGCAAGTTACCCAAATGTGTAGGGAATGGCCTTTGTTCTCAAGCAGCTTCAAGTTTTTACAAACATCTAAATACACATATATAAGAAAAACTAGAATGCAAGGATGAAAGGTGAAGTGATAAGTCCCATATGAGAGATAAAAATAAGTGTTCTGTGGGGTCAAAGGAGAGAAAAAGGTGACCTTGCTACAAGCAAGAGAGCCAGTCTCCTTTTGGAACAGCTTTCCTAACCTTGCGATAGGTGCTCTGGGGAATACACGATAAACATGGCACGGTCCTACCTTTAAATAATTTACAATATACTTAGAGCTTTGGAATGTGTGCCAGCCATTTCTTCATCTGTATGCCGATATTGTGACAGCACACTGTAGAGGAAGCATGATTGCATTGTCAGGCAGTATTTTTGAGGATCTTGGTAACCTGGTTCTTCTCTGTTTGCTTCCCAGATCTGTTTTCTGCCTTTCTCTGCCTGTTCTACTTCCCAAGAGGCTAACTTCTATGTACTAGGAGAGAGGCACCTGCAGGAGGTGGGGGAGGGCAGGTGGGAGTACTTTTTCCCTGTTCCTTCCCTGCTTTGGGTCATGTAACTGCCTCACTCCATGACAACAGCTCCTACTAAACAGCCCTTAATCGCTTCTAGCTCCCTCTGGGTTTGAGTAATACTTTTTCTCCCTGTCTCTGTAGGGGTACTCTTGTTCTCTTAATTCTGCTCACACTACTGTATAGAGTCCCTTCATTAAAGTTCTTTTCATTTGAACATTAGAGCACTATCTGTTATCTGCTAGACCCTGATTGATACAGTAAATATGTGTAACCCTAAATGAATATAGCAGTAATGTGTACAGTTACTGAACTGATGGGATAAAGCCAACTTAGACTGGTCACTTAGAAGGTAGAATCATGTAGTATTCATTTTTTATATCCCCCGAGCCTACCACAGTGCTTGGTCCATTGTAGGCATTCACTGACTATTTTTTTCAAGTTAATGAAATTGTGAGTAAGTCCAAGTGATTTGTGCTGACAGCAGTGTGCCCTCCTGATGAGATTCTGCTCTCCTGTTGCTGTTAAAAGGCAGCTTTTCAGGATTTCTGTTTCAGCACAGTCAGGGTGTGACAGCTCATGCTGAGTATGGCACTTTAGCACATGCAAGCTGTAATATTTAGTTAAATTTGAAGTCTGAACCCTTTATGTTATTTTTAAAGCATCCTTCCCCTACTTATCACAGATTTTGAAACTTTTCTAATTCATTCATAATTTATTTTTCTTTTCATATTTTGTTTAAATTGTAAAAGAATTACATCTAGTTGTTAAAAGTGCAAATATTACAAAAGAAAGAACTCTTACCCTCTCTACATCTGCAGTTCCACTTTCCAAAGATAACCACCATTACCAATTTGTTAAGTAGCTTTCAGACCTTTTTCTATGCAAATATACATCATACAGAAAGCTATACTTAGTTTTCATACTTTTATGTAGTCAAAGTTAATGTTATTTTTTAAATTTTGTGTTTTCTAGTAGTTTTAGAGTTAGTACACATTTAGTAGATTCATACCTATCTGAAATTATTTTCATATCAGATACAGAGAGAATTCTTAATTTTTTCAGGTGTCTAGCTAGTAGCCCCACTATTTTTGATGAATAGTTCTCCCCCCCCACCCTTGAATTGAAATGCCATTATTATTCTATGCCAGATTTTTTGTTTATCCTAAAACTGTTTCTAGTCTATCGTGTGTGTGTGTGTGTGTGTGTGTGTGTGTGTGTGTGTGTGTAATCTGTTTTTCTATTTGTGACCATCTTATATTAATACTTGCTTAATAGCAAGAAATTTGAGTTTAGAATTATGTTTGGAGCTAATATCTAATTGTAATTTATTTTTCTAGTTGTGGACACCATTAAAGAATGTTTTTATTTCCTTGCTTTTATATTTAAGACTGTAAAGTTGCATCTAGAAATCAGTTTGAGAGTTATTTTTAATCTGAAGAAATATTTTAAAGAATATGAAATTTAGTCTAAAATTAAGGTTTACATTGTCTTCAACTGTTTACTCTAAAGAAGGAATAGGCCTTTCCTGTTCATGTTTAGTTTTCTAAAAATCAGTAAAAGGCAAAAATGAGAGAATAAAGTCCTCAGTTTTAATGAGAATTTTGAATTACAGGTTACTTTGATTCTCTGCCTAATTAATGCTGACATCTAATTATGTCCATAACCAAAGAATGATTTAAAATAACAACTTGGTTTTCCCCGCTTCTTATTCCTTCTCTCTTGTCCCTTGTCTCGTTTACTTAGATTACCTAAGATTATAAGAATATTTGAACGGTAAAAATTGTATGCTTTCTGCTTTGTGGTGTACTTGAGGACTGCATGTGTTCACCAGTTCTCACACATACATTTCTTGAGCTCCTTCAAGGTACTTGTCTCTGTGCTAAAGACCTGGAGATTACAATGAGTAAGACACAGGGTCATTTTTATTCCCCCAATGGAAGGGATCATAAGCATATTTTAAAACAATTATTATGATCATGAAAGAATCCTTATGATCACTAAGGAAATGATTTTTAAAACTTCAAAGAAACTGTTTATTCTTATGGTTTGTTACCCTACAGGATTACCAGTTAAGTAATTACCATGGAGCCCATTAGGGGCTCATGTGCATCCTTCAAACAGTATTCAGGAAGCCATAGACGAAGACGATGATCCTAGGTTTAGTGACTTAGCAAGTTTATTTTGGGTAGAAATTTAGCCCCAACTGTGCCATTTTCCTCTATATATGGCTTTGAAATAAATACTGTATTTTCATTTTAATTTATTTTTATTTCTACAACCAATTTAATTTAAAAATATTTAGAAGTGTCTATTGGCCTGTCTCAGTTCTCCTACAGATAGGTTGCTTATCTCCATCACTAATTTCTTACACTTCTATGTATGAAGTTTAATGACTGAGTTAAGCAGTTATTTTCAAACGGTGTTTGTAATTTATTATAGGAGTGGACTTGTCTAAGATAGAAAAACATCCAGATGCAGCCAACCTCCTTCTGAGACTGGATTTTGAAAAAGACATTAAGCAAATACTCCTGTTTCTTAAAGATTTGGGTATAGAAGATAACCAACTGGGAACATTCCTGACTAAAAATCACGCTATTTTCTCTGAAGACCTTGAAAATCTTAAAACCAGGTAGAGTTTTTTTTTTTAATTCAACAGCCCATTTTTATATGAAAACGAAAATTTCTTGCTGAGTCA
This sequence comes from Pteropus vampyrus, assembly GCF_000151845.1. Taxonomy (NCBI): domain Eukaryota; kingdom Metazoa; phylum Chordata; class Mammalia; order Chiroptera; family Pteropodidae; genus Pteropus; species Pteropus vampyrus. Next base: position 1,236,125 of record NW_011888996.1, on the reverse strand, counting down.
GTACTTTGTTTCTCTTCAGAAACAAGTAAGTTTTTTTTAATCCATTAACAAATGGCTGGATTATCTGGGGGTACACTTAAAGTTATGAAAGACTGAATTTTGTGTTTTTTATTGGCCAGTTTTTGATGGTAGACAGTTGACATTCTCTTGGCAGATTATTGTAAAATTTGCTTAATCATTTCCATGAGTTAGCTATTTTAGTTGTTCCTTTTTTTCTTTAATTAGCACTTCTGTAAACACTTTTATGCTTCATTTGACATTCCAAGAATTTATTGAATCTGTGATATCAGTACAGTGGGATAGTATTGACCTGTGAGATAAGAAGGCTGCTAGGCAGCAGGAATACCCCACAGAACAAAACAGAGTCCTCATGTGCCAGTTCACATTTTGAATTCATCATCACCCCCACCTCTCACCTAAATCACTTTTTCCATGTACTCACAGACTCACTGAATGGGAGCCCTGTCACCCTGTTACCCAAATCAGAAATACTGGTGTTAACTTTAGCTTCTCTTTTAGCTTTCACATCTAATAAATCACTAAGGCTTATCAGTTTTATCTTATTGTATCTCTCAAGTCAGTCAGTGCATTTCTCTTAATCTTCACTTGAAATACTTTACTGCAGATCTCCCATCATTTCACATGAAGATTACTGCAGCAGTCTCCTAGCTGGTTTGCCCCTAGTCGTCTCCTCCAGATCATACTTACCCTGCTGTTGAGCCTCACTACATTTCGGAGAGCTTTGCAGATCCTTGAACCATCATAGCCTAATGGCCTTTTTTCTGAGTTAGAAAACAAAACAAAACAAAACATCACATTCCTTATATCAAACAATTTGAGCCCTTATTATACATGAAAGGTACTGAACTAGACTTGAGCCATATAAGAGAGTCACACTCTCTCCCTTCCTGGGACTTACAGTCTGGTTACTATAGATAATGTGTTACAATGCAGGGAAGAGAGGATGATTCTAGGAAACTCAATCTGACATACTCGGATCTACTTCTCCTGACAGTCTGGAACACTAATTCCCTCCCATTCAAAAACCAACTAGCCCTCATTACTCAAGATTTATTCTAAGGAAGCATGCATACCAGGAGGTGGGGATCACTGGAGGCCATTACGGAGGCTTCCTACAGCTATCTTCCTTTTACAGGGGAGGCACAGAGAGGTTAAATAGTTTGCCTAAGATTACATAGCTAGTCTAAGTGGCAGACTAGGGATTCAAACTCAGTCTAACTCCAGAGTCCTGGCTGCTACACAATACTGTCTCTGTACTTTTAATTCTATAAAGGAAGCTTAAGCTCAAAAGGAGTTTAAGTTACTTGCTTAAGATCACACATGCTCCTAGTCTTATGGTTCCTAAACCTGGCTGACTATCAAATTAAACTGTGGAGCATTTTTTTTAATTACTTTGAAATTTTTAATAGGTAATTTATCCACATGTACTCAAAAGAATCTACAATGAAAAAATAAGCTTTATTTAATATAACTTAGCTTCTGACTCTGGTGTATGTACAGCATTCTTATTTTCTAGAATTTCTGTAGCAGCACTGATCTTACATACTTGGTTTTCTTTTCAGTGAAGAAAATTAAAATATATAAAGTTATTTGATTCTTTGTAAGAATTTTCAAATGAGTAATCTGCATTTAAATTATTTTTTTGGTTCGGCCTTAATATTTTATTTGAAAAATTATCACAATGTAGACAGCAGGATGTTTTAATCAGATATTGATTCTTGCGCGTGCGCGCGCACACACACACACACACACACACACACACACACACACACACACACACACACAGATCTTCCTTTCCACCTACTTACTCTTGTCCCTCATCATCCTTCCAAGACCCATCTATGGAAGAAACTACTATTATCAAGTTTTTTGTTTAACTTACTAAGAATGTTCTACCATACACAAGTGTGTGTGTGTGTGTGTGTGTGTGTGTGTGTGTGTACTGTGTACACACATACACATGAATACACATACATACAGCTGGTAGCATTTATACATAGTATTCTGTACCCCGCTTTCTTAACTATATGTTGGAAATAGTTTTTTATTGGGGCTTCCTATTTTTTTTTCCCCTAGCATAGTTCATGCAGTGGATCTATCTAGTCTCTTATTGGTAAAAATGATGATTGTTTACAGTCTATTATTACAACAAGGCTGCAGTGACTTTCCTTGTATATATACATCATTTCATACATATCGGTGTAAAACTTGGGCAGATTTCTAGAAATTACTAGGTCAAAGGATATAGGATATGTGCATTTGTAATTTTAATAGATGTTGACAGTTATTCCTCTTACAGATTATTTTCCAGTTTACACTCCTGCCAACAATGTACAGAAGTGCCAATTTCTCTATTATCCTCAGTAATACAGTATTATCAAACTTTATGATTTTGGTTCATTTTTATAGATTAAAAATAACACCTCGTTTTGGAAATGATGTTTGGAGGATTTTTCATATGTCTGTTTTCTTTCTTCTTTTGTAAGCCTTCTTTTATTATACTAAGAAAATTAGTTCTTTCTCTGTGACAGGTTGTAAATGTTTTGCCCAGATCGTCACTTGTCTTTCATTTTGCTGATGGTGTTTCCTTGCCTTACTTTTTAAATTTTTAAATAGTTAAATATATCAGTCTTTTCTCTTTTGACCTTTAATGGACTACTTTAAAGGAGTAACAGTCATTTGCATATAAAGCATAAGTTCTGATACGTGGTATAGAAATATCGTAGGTGTTAAAGGTAGGCGTGTAACTTGGTTGAAATCTCAGCTCATTAATTAGCTGGTGGTCTTACAAGTTACTTCTCTGGATCTATATTTTTTCACATGTTATGTGGAAATTTTACCTGACTTACAGGTTCTTCTGTTTTTCTGGTGAGATTTAAACAAGGTAATGTCCTGGTATATTTTAGGTGGTTATAAAACTGAGTTTTACTAAATTTAAAGATTTTAAAAAATCAATAGTGTTAATTTTATAGTCAGACTTTATATATTTCACTATCTTATTTTGATTTCCAGAAACTTAGCAGGAAATTTCTCTGTTAACAACATAAATGTTGAAAGACTGCAGTAAAAATTAGTTATGAAAATACATACTCAGTAAATGTTCTAAAATAAATTCCTTTTTCATTATCTCTGAGATACTAAAATAAAAAATTTCCCTTTGTGCTTGAGAGTCTTTCTAAAATGAATTCTGCATCTATTTTCTTAATTTGTGTTTTTTCTGTTCTTAGACAAAAAAAAATTCTTAAACAGAATCTTTTTATTTCCTACCAAGTAATGAGATAAGTCAGATTAACTCTTAGTGGATCTCAGAATTATTTTGTTTTCAAGCGTAAATGGGAACCATTATAGAATTGGATGGATGCTTGTTTTAACCATATTTGGGCCATTATTATAGAATGAGTATTTTTATTCCTTTTGGGAGGGACAACTTTTTAAAAATTAGTTATTTTAGCAAGTAACATGACACTAATGTTTCTTATGTGTACATATATTTTGTTTCTCTAGAGTGGCATATCTACAGTCAAAAAAATTTAGTAAGACAGATATTGCACAGATGGTCAGAAATGCACCATTTTTGCTGAATTTTTCAGTGGAAAGACTGGATAACAGATTGGGATTTTTTCAGAAAGAACTTGAACTTAATGTGGAGAAGGTAATGAAAAGGGGAGCATTTATAAATTTCCATGTCAGCTACATTTAGTAACTGTTAAATCTCATGTTTGTAGCATATGCCTTCTATAAATGCCTGGTATTTTCTGTACAGGAATGAATTAGCCTGCTAGTTTAAACATATAGCTGTATTATTTTATAACATTCCATCAAATCGATTCCTTAAGTTTTGTTTTCAGTGTTTATTTTTTTCCTCAAATAGTATTAAGTTTATGTATTTCTGGGGTTCCTAGCACTTCTCTGACTGGGTCGTTTTAAAATTTTTAATTTTGTATTTCTAGCAATGCTTTTCCAAACTAATTGGATATGCATAGATAGTAATGATAGATTGTTTTATCACTGTAGACTAGAGATCTGGTAGTTCGTCTCCCAAGGCTACTAACTGGAAGTCTGGAGCCTGTGAAAGAAAATATGAAGGTAGGATGACTTTAATCTTTTGGGAAATCAGCTTCTTTAAGTTTTTAAGTCCTCCGAAGAGGGGGTAGATTTTGCTATTGTCATCTTAAAGAAAACTAAATTATAAATGAAGTTATTTCTAAAAAGATGAAAATAGGAAATGATACAATAAATGTCTTAGTAAGCAATTTGTTTTAGTTAACATTTTCACTTGTTGACCTGGTGTTACATGAGTTAGTCACCTTATAGACATTGATGCCTGTAATCCTAGAGTGGATTAGGTGTCTGGGTGCTACCTGGAAACTGCTTCCATTGTCCAGTATGAGAGTCTGTGACTGTGTCACCCAGGTGGGAGAAGAGTTTTGGAGGCTGGGTCCAAAAGACTGTGAAGAGAGCAGTGGCCAGCACATTGCTCTCTATAGCACCTGTGTCAGTTGCCAACTCTAATTTTGTCGCAGAGCGTACTGACACTCTACTGTTTATTCTCCCAGGGAAGAACGTAGAGACAAGGGCAGCTGTCTAGGGAGTATACAAAGCTGTAGCAGTAATTGAAATTGTCTAAGGCCTATTTTCTGAGGTGCTTAAAGTGTTTCCTATTCAGTTGTGGAAATTTTTTTGAGCATCTGCCCACACGCTATGCTGGGGGAATGTCGCTGCTCTTGCAGAGCTTTCAGTCTAGTGGGGGCTGACAAAAGCAGGACTGGTGGAGGAGCATAGGCTACTATGACTGCACATAGCAGGCCTAACTCATGTGTGGGTGTTTCATCATCTCTGTCTGTAATTTCAACATGTAGTTTTTCAGGTAACTCATGTAGGTGTGCATGGGAACAGAGGCTTGAAAAGCACTTTGAAAATTTTACTGCTGGTCTGTGTGGTGTAGCGCCCATGCCGATAACCTGACGAGGCTCCCCCATACCCACCATCGTTCTACCTCATAGTTATGGTCGCTCCTTTTGGTCTTGATGATCACCATGCTGTGAGTAGCTCATTCTCAGGAATAGGGTTTGAAATTCAGGTTACCCTAGAAGCAAGAAACTACAATCCCTTAGGGCACTGGCATAGCTGTCTCCAGATTTTAATGTCCTTATTTTAAATTTTAAAAGAATCAATGTGCCCTCTGACATAGTACCAAAATAACGATTTCTGTTCATGATTTACAGCATCTCTACTTTCTTTTAGGTTTATCGTCTTGAACTAGGTTTTAAACGTAATGAAATTCAACATATGATCACCAAAATACCAAAGATGTTAACTGCAAATAAAAGAAAACTTACGGAGACTTTTGATTATGTGCACAACGTGATGAACATTCCCCACTACGTCATTGTCAGGTTCCCACAGGTAATGGGTGCACAACTCTGGGAGAGCAGTCCTTGCCTCTCTCGGGAGCTGCCCTCTGTGTGCGTAGCACTGTTCGCTTGTGAGAATGCCTTGCTGTTTGTGAAGGATTTGGGCCAAATACATTCTAGTTCTGAGAGTTGTGTGAAGGTCATATTTTTCTTGCCCATCTTGTTATCAAGAACATATCTAGCAAACAGTAGGGAGAGGGCTTGCTCGTGAGAAGTTTACAACTTCTAGGGCACACATGTCCATCTTCAGAGGAGAAATAAGTGACTTCTAGTTTTTACCTGTTCTTATGCCTGTTGGAATCTAATATATTCTCTCATTTTTTTCCTCCATTTAAATTTGAAATAGATCACTTCCCTTATAGGTCTTTTCAAAGCTACATGTACTTTTATTCTCAAGCTATCTAAATCCACTAGTTAATAAGCCATATTGTAATGATCATCTACCAAAGCATAAAACAATTCCAGTTTGCCATCATGTCAAATCCATAATTGTATTTTCTAAGCTAATCAGACTTTTCTGTTCTTTACCTAGGAAGTGACATTATCTTCCTGTTTTCAAGAATGTTAACTCTTCGAAAGCATAGATCATGTCCTATTTATGTACACTGCTGAATTTCTAGTGCCTGGAACTATGCCTGGCAATTAGTAGGCAGTAGGTAAATACTTATTGAACAAATGATTGATTGAATGTCATCAAATTCATTTTTCTTTCTTGTTTGCCATGTGAATAGAATAAGTATTCATTGGATAAATAGAAGATTGAATTTCATTAAAGTGATCCTTCTACTTCATTTGCTACATATGTTCTTCATATAAAGATGGGCAAATGATATGTGACTTTAATATAACTCTCAGAACTAGAGTTTATTTGGTCCAATTCCTTCACAAATAACAATGCTTATTTACCTATTGTACTTCACTATGAATAGGCCCTTAATAGAGAATTTTTCTGTTGCATCAGATGGATATGTATTCATTACAAAAAGGGTTAGAGCCTGCAATAGTGCAAATTTGGCTTATGGAACAATCGTAAAGTAAATAATCTTCACCTAAAAAGCAATGGCAATTGGTTTTCCCCAGAGTTGGCAGATAATTCAGTGATAGTAAAGCATGATAAGAGAATCTGATTTGGGGATACAAAAATCAATCAGACATGGTTTATAGTCTTGTGGAATTTGTAATTTATATGAAAGATGGGTTTAAAATGTAATTGCTTTACAAAAAGTTAGAGTCTTAACCACATGTCTTATAGAATTATTAATTTAATTCAGAGGAGGTAGGAAAATCATAGAACAGCAGCTATTGAGTGCTTAGTATGTGCCAGTGCCGTCTTTACTGCTTTATTTATATTAATTCATTTAATCCTCACAACAACCATATGAGGTAGATACTGTTTAACCATAGAGAGAGTCAGTAACTTGTCTCAGGTGACCAAAGTAACAAGGAGCAGAAATAGGATTAGAACTCTGGCAGTCGAGTTTAAAAATCCATGCTCTTAACTAGGATTTGCTGCCACTCTAGGAAGTGACATTTGAGTTGTCAGTAGAATGAGTGGGGTTTCAAAGATGGATGGAAACTTTACAAGTGGAAGAAACTATTATCTTGACCAGACGCATTAAAAACACTTGTTTAAAGACACAGACTTTAGGCACCCCAAACTCTGGCTTCTGGAAAATTCTGTTGTAGAACTATAGCTTCCATATTGGGACTCCCAGACTCCTAGGGGTCTGAATAATATTGCTGGTGGGGGGTGGGGGTGGGGGAGGGGAACCTCATTAATGGAAAAAAATGCATTAACTGATGATAGGGCTTTGAGGAAACTAATACAGACTTTAAATTTTTGGCCAGTGCTCTCAAACCTTCGGTGTGAAACAAATTTTCTCATGCAAGTAACAGTTCTTATTGGCACATATATTTATAATTAATTAAAAATGGGCAACAATTATAACTTAATGCATATGGTTAATTTAGTCATTTCAAAACAGTGACATGGAAAGTAAAGGATAACAAAAGCAGGGTAATGAAGTGAGAAAATCACTAGGTGAGGAAAAAGGTTATATTCAGGCTCCCCTAAAACCTTGTTTCTCCTCTCCCACTGTGGGTTTCTGTGAAGGCAGAGCTGGAATCTATGTTAGGAGAAGAGGGAATCAGTAATTCTCAGGCCAGTGGTTTGTTTGTTTGTTTGTTTGTTTTAATCCCTGATAATTTAATTGATCACTTAACAGAATGAAATTTTTTTGGCAAGAATTGTGGTTAACAATCAAAAAAGAAAAAGAAAAATTCCATCTGAGCTGTGGCTTCTGGGCTGGAAAAATCATACAAATCTTTAACCTTGAACCATTGGAGAAGCAACATAATATCTGGTCATAAACTATGTGAATGCTCTGAAGTATCATTATATTTAGGAAATTTGTAATAGTTTGGGAGCTTCCGAGTTATTTATGGTCTAATCTGTATGTTGTATAATAATTTCGTAAGCCAAGAGTCACTACAAAGGAGTCACACTTCTAAATACATCTAGAAGCTTCCTACATCTTTATGAGCAGTAACAATGCAGTAATGGGAATTTAGTTACCAAAGTGAAGGCAGGACAGCATGTAATTCATTTTTGCAGAAGGAAAAAGATATTTTGTTCCAAAAGCAAACCAACCCCATGCTGAGTTAGCACACCATGGGTGTGTGTGTGTGTGTGTGTGTGTGTGTACATATATATGTATATATATGTGTGTGCACATATATGTGTGTGTATATATATATATACACACACATATATGTACACACACTAAAGTACAGTGACCAAAAAAAAAATTTTGTGTGTGTGTATTTTTTTTTTTTTTTTGGTCACTGTACTTTAGTTTTCAATAGTTGCTTTATATATATCCTCTCCAATTGATTCGTTACTATTTCATTTCCACTTGAACAAAGGAAAGACTCCAGAGGTTATGTACCACGTGGAGTGTTCCCAGTGTACCTGAAGTATAGCCAAGAGAAGAACCTGAGACATAATACTGAATGTGGTTCACCTGGGCCTCGCCAGGGTGCCTCACAGATGTCTCTCTCCAGCTTAGTGCGCTCTTTACCGCCTGGCTGGATCTTTCAATTCTCTCTCTTGCAGCTGGCTGTAGGGACTTAGCCTGCTTCCGATTCCTTTTTAAAGTTGCTGTTGCTACTCACTCTCTTCTTTAGGAGTTTTAACCCCAAGGTGGGTAAGACATAGTTTCTCTAGTTGCTCCCCTAGAGGCCAGGTTCATTTCATTTTGACATTAGTCAGGGAGCAGCAGAAATTGAAAGGAAGAGAAGGGAAGGGAAAGGAGGGAGGGAGAGGTGGGGAAGGGAGAAGCTTTATGTTTTATACATTTTTTTGATGCCATAGACTTTGATCTCTAACTTTGGTTCTCGAACTGGCAGGCATCAGAATCACTTGGAGGACTTATGAGCCCTACTTTCAAAGTTTCTGATTAAGTAGGTTTGGGGTGGATACTGATAATTTGCTTTTTTAACGACTTCTCCCCTGTCTCTGGATTAGTCAATGTTCTTTGCCTACAGGGTAGCCCTTGATTATTTTATAATTGTTCTGTTTGTGAGTTTCGAGTCCTTTTTTCAATCATAATTTCTTAGTGGAAGCTATAGGGTTTAAACCCTGGGCATTTATCATATTTACTGAGCATGTAGTCAACATGTATTAGCTTATTAAAATTTTTAGCCAGATAAATATTTGAATAAACATCAGTGCACAATGTTTTTTTAAAAAAACTTTTTCTTTTCTAGGTATTTAATACAAGATTGTTTAAAGTCAAAGAAAGACATTTATTTCTGACCTATTTAGGAAGAGCACAGTATGATTCAGCAAAACCTAACTACATTTCTTTGGACAAATTGGTATCAATGCCTGATGAAATATTTTGTGAAGAGATTGCCAAAGCTTCAGTACAGGACTTTGAAAAATTCTTAAAAACTCTTTAGTTTTGATGAATATTAAAATGTAATAATACAAAGTATGTGTACACATGAATAAATTAATATAGTTTAAAATAAATGTCTCAAGCCTTAATTGATATTGGAAACAATTTCTTGATATAGTAAATTTGGGTACACTTTTTGGTAGATCTTTCTCAAAAGTTCCTAGTGACGTAAGTCTTTGACTCAACCATTTTCTTCCTCTGGGGAAGCAGAGAATTAAAAATATAGCAAGCTTAGAGAAAGCGAATTGGTTTACTATAGGCCGGCCTGTTGTTATTCTAGTGAAGATGAGAAAGTGGAGGATCTTATATTCACGGGTCTTTTAAAGTAGTTTCATCACAAGGTTTTTTTTTTTTTTTGAAATGTTAAATGAGTTTCTAGAGCATACTATATTTTTTATCTAACATCTACTACTTAGACAATGCCACAAAACACATGCACTTTTGGATTATCTACACTGTTGTCTTCCCATGCACAGATATTCAGATTTACCCACAGGTAGCTACTGAGAATCAGGAAAGGGAAACAGGGGAGTAGTTTGAAGGTGAGTAGCGAGGGCAATGAGACATAGTAAAAGGCCATAACAAAGCTTTGACTTATTGCCTATATGCAAAGATTTATAGCATGAATTGATACTTTTTTAAAAAATTTACTGTTAGGATGTGTAAACCTGGGTAAATGATGTAACTTCTGCATCTGATTATTTGGAAAATGAGGCATCGTGACTTCAGTTATCTGCCGTAGAATCTCAAGATTTAGTAGAATGTTAACACTGGTGGCCCTCTATGGAGCCATACCTGGTATTCGCACTCTTGGCCAGTGCCATTTGGTCCATGGGACATTATCAGTCTTCTACTTGATAAGCTCTTGTACATCGGGTCTTGTCCTCTTGAAACCCTGAGTCACTACATCAAGAGATCTAGTGATTCTACTGGAGAAATAAGGTGGAAAGATTCCTGGTCAAATCTCAGCTGTTCCAGCAATGCTAACTGAGCATGAGACGTGAGCAAAAAGGTTTAGATGTTACAGCCTTGGCAGATACCACATGGAGCAGAAATACCAGCTGAATTCAAAATTGGGAGAAATAAAGTTTTAAACCACTAACCAAGGGGGTAGTTTGTTGTGCACTAGTATTTTGTGATGTGCTGGATGTCCTGAAACCTCGTGAGAAACTAAATTTGTAATTGGTCAAGGCCAAGAATAGAGTTTCTAGAATACAATGGTGATTATGGCACAGATATGTGCCTTTATGGATTTCTCTCTAATGGATGAGATCGATAAACAGGAAACAGGAAGAAGGTACAGCTGGAGACAAAGTATGGAACCATCTTGCCTGATTTTTCTATGGCTCAGAACCTCGTTTTGCCTTTATTAACAACCTACTCATATCAGTCAGAATAGGTTAGCTGTACTGCTGTACTGAATAGTTATAAAACCTCAAATGATTTAAAACTACAGAAGTTTCCATTTCAAACATGTCCAGCTTGGAACCAAAACGGCTCTGCTCCACATCATCTTTAGTGATAGAGGCTGATGGAGCCTCCACTGTATTGGGTGTAGCCAGTGTATGGAAGGGAAAGGAATGTGGAGAATTGCTCTTAAAAACTTCATTTTTCTTGGCCAAAGCGTTGCATGGCCATGCCTACCTTTACGAGAACTGCAGTCCTACCATGCGCTATGAGGGAAACCAAAACTTAGTATGTATGGAAGGTAAAGGATAACAAAAGCAGGGTAATGACATGAGGAAATTACTAAGTGAGGAAAAAGATTATTCAGGCTTCCCTAAAACCTTGTTTCTCTTCTCCCACTGTGGGTTTCTGTGAAGGCAGAGCTGGAGTCCATGTTAGGAAAAGAGGGAATCAGTAATATTCAGGCCAGGGGGTTGGGGGTTTTTTTTGTTTGTTTGTTTTTTTACCCCCTGAATTGATCACTAACAGGATGAAATTTTTTTGACAGTGGCAAAAATTGTGGTTAACAGAAAAACCCATTTGAGCTATGGCTTTTGGGCTGGAGAAATCATACAAATCTTTAACCTTGAACCATTGGAGAAGTAACAGTATCTGGTCATAAACTATATAAATGCTTTGAAGTGTCATATTTAGAAAATTTATACTTAATAGTGTGGGAGCTTCAGAGTTATTTATGGTCTCATCTATATATTGTATAACAATTTCGTATCAGTTTTGAATCAACATTAATGACTACCAGTGAACATCTGTTGGAGCTGGATTTTGTAACAGTCCTGGGTATCTGATTTCTTGACAAAGTCTTTCTTTAGCCACCTTTACACTGTAACCAGCAAGTTGAAACCTAATGGTTAAAGAGGGAGAAGAGTTTACTGAATACTTCTTGCAAGGCAATGTGCCAAAGTACAAAAATGTATTGCATTTCTTCACATGTATTGCATTTCTTCACATCTTTCAGACTTCACTTTCATTAGTGTAGTCTGGTAGCAGCCATTCATCATTTATGTATGCATTCACTTGGTTATACGGGACTGACAAATGTAAGAAATTGTGTCACAGAGGAGAAAAAAAGCAACAATTTTAGTACTAAAATGTGACTAAGACCATTAAATCAAACCTTTTGAACTTACAATGAAATGGACTAATGCTGTCTCAGGTCTCTGCTTAAAACCAAAGAAAATAAAAGTAGATATCGGTGGGTAGTTGCTCTGGGCTGAATTGTGGCCCCCTGCCGCCCCCACCTAATTCATATGTTGAAACACTACCCCCCAATATGATAGCATTTGGAGATGTGGCCTTTGGGGGATAATTAGGTTTAAATGAGGTCATAAAGGTGGGGCCCTCATGATGGGATTAATGCCCTTACTAGAAGAAACACAAAAGAGCTTGTTCTCCCTGCCATGTGAGGACACAGTGAGTAGGCAGCCATCTGCAAGCCACAGGGACAGAACCCTCACCTGAAACTGATCACGGTGGCTTCTTGATCTTGTGCCTCTAGCTTGCAGAACTGTGAAAAATAAATTTGTGTTTAAGTTACCCAGTCTGTGGTATTTCATTATGGCAGCCTGAGCTGACCAAGACAGAAGTGATTGAAGTTCACCAGTAACTAAATGAGCATCGATCATACTAACGCCATTTTCTGTCCCTAGATGTTTATGCCTTAGACTTAACATGTTGGAGCTGAGACTTTAAAAATTTATTTGCTTTTACCTTAATTGCATGCAAATTCTGCTACAAATTTTAGATTTAACATTTTCCTGAACTAACCTTTAAAATTCCACTAAAATGGCTTGATGTACATCTTCAGCTGAAGAAACTGAAGGCCAGAGAGTGTTAGCGTCTCCTGGATTAGTAGCGGACCGTATGGCCCTAGAATTAAGGAGTCCCAGTTTTACCTGGATTCTCAGATTCTGGAGGATAAGTCTGGATTCTTCTTAGCTGTGTGTCCTTGGACAATTTACCCAACCTTCTTGCGCCTCAGTTTCCTACTCTCTCCAATGGGGATAATCACAGTACTTAAGAATTAGTATTAAATGAGATTAGGCCCATAAAACGCGTAGCATGTTGCTTGGCGCAATTAATATTGCTCAAGCTCTCATAGCTTGTCAGTAACAGAAACCAGGATACAGTCCCGGTGGCCCAATTCCTTGCCTATTGTATTTCCCAACACATCACATGTAATGGTTCTCGGAACCGAGCGGTAAATCACCCAACGAACGCGCTTGGTATTACTCAGGCAAAGAGGTCGTCGCCACGAGAGGGGCCTAACGCGAGCCGCCAGTACTGCGCCTGCGCGGGCGTCCTTCCTCGCCTTGGTGCTCGACCTGAGGCGCCTGCGCACTGGGCCCAGCCCGCCCTCAAGGACTTACCCAGTGGGCAATGCTTCGGTCCCGGCCAAAATGGCGAGCAGGCCTGCTGGTAAGTGACTGATGTCTTATCTGGTGGGCGACGCTGCGCTGAACTTTTTATTTTCGCAGCAACTTGCTTCTCTTCCTTTGCTCTCTTAAGTGGCCAGGTTTGCGGTGTAAGGGAAAGCAGCGGATCCGTTCCAACCTAGAGGACGCCTTTCCCCCAGTCCCTGCTGTCCCCAGGCCATACTCGCTCGCCTACGGGGTTGGGATGTGGACTTTCTCTTGGTAAAGGTGTCCGCGGTGGCTCCGACAGCCCAGGCGTTCCAGCTTCCTGTGCTCGGCAGCCTCAGAAAATTCCAGGGCTCAAGGAGATAAAATTAGTGGATGACTTTCAGCCAAAACGAGCTGAGGGCTGTGAGCCAAGCGCTGTCATATACATTGCCGCGATAAATTCTCCTGGCGCAAGGAGGGGGGTATTAGTTTCCCATTTACGCTGATAACTGAGGCAGTGTGACCAGAGGAAATAGGTTTGGAAACCTCATTCCACTCCTCGCGCTTCTCAAATTAGGGATTAGAGGTATCTGAGCAAGGGTTAAAGCGAAACTTCAAGTTAACCTTATTTGGAATGTCAGCTTGTCTATTTGAAGAAATTTGTATTTATTATAGACGCTAAAACATTTCTTAGTGAATCAAATACAGAATTACCGGAATATTTAAAAGAGAACGTGAACATCAAATAGAATTTTACACCCCACCCCCTGCTTTATTTGCGGGGGGGCGGGGGGCAATGTCTGTCCTCTGGCGGTGAAAATTGGAATAACTTTTTTTAAAAAATCGGTCCCTTTCTCCCTGCTCCAGCAATTGTGTAGCCATTAGGAAATATCAGAGTAGCAGAAAATGCATTAAATGACATTGAGCTTTTTGGGGGTGGGGAGAAACTTAAGAATTCATTATTTAATTAACTTTACAAATATTGAAAGCACCCTGCCTCTGTGCGGTTTTGGAACTAGATAGACCTGGCCTCAACTCTAGCTGCCTTTGGTCTTGGTTAGGATGACTTCTGTAAGCCTTATTTCTCTTATGCAAGGACAGGCATGATGTAAATAACTGAACTAATGTGGGTAAAGCAAATAAGATAGTGCTTGGCACACAAGTGTTCAGTGAATATTATTATCACCATCACTGGTAAATATATTTAAAAATTTGCCTTCTACAAGTATGTTGGTAGACTGTTGGCTCTTTGGCACTTGTTTTGCTAGAAGCAATATTATACATGGTGCTTAATTTCCAAGGAGATTTACCAAGTCTTATAGTCCGTGATGTACTAAGGAGTAGGTACAAGAAAGGGTTGGAGTAAAAGGAGAGTTTGCTTTCCTTCCTTGGTCAGGGACTAGCCCTAGACAAAATTAAAAAAAAAAACTTTTTTTTAAACTTGCATTACCTCCCTTTCTGTACCACATCACTCATAAACATCAGACGCTATCGTGTTGCCCGTAGCAACTACTGGATTATCCCATCAGGTTTGGTCTTGTCCTCCAAAGAATTTTAACATTACCTGTTTCTCCTCATCCATTTCAACTAATGGTTTCAGAATTCTCCCAGAAAATTCATAGTTTTAAAGAGGGTAGCCAAGTGAACAACAGGTAATTTAGAATAAAAATTTTGGAGGATGAGGGTCATTTAGACTTGCCAGCCTAACCTGAAATCTCACCTTTTCATACAATTCCAACTCCCTTGAAAAGTTTACAATTTTTTCCTGTAATACAGCGGTCCCTAGCCTTTTTGACACCAGAGACGGGGGCTCCTATGAGAATCTAATGCCTGATGATCTGAGCTGGAACTGAGATGGTGATGCTAGCTCTAGGGAGCAGCTGCAAATACAGATGAAGCTTTGCTCACTGCTCACCTCCTGCTGTGCGGCCCGGATGTTGGGGACCCTTCCTGTAATCTGTTTCTGAGACTACAAATCATGGAGAAGTTCTGAGTTCTTTTTCCATACCCTACCCCTTAAATTCTTATAGTAGCAGGGGGACATAAAGGGTTGGCATGCTTGTCTTGAGAGGCTGGAATGTCAGTAATTGTACCTGTAGATCTTTTGTACATTAAATGTTTGAGTTTACTTTTCCCCCCATGAGTTGCTGCCCAGTTTTTTTTACCTGCAGTCACTTTTGCTCATAGATAAAATAGCAATTTTTATCTACAGTATACACTTTTAAAAGGAAGTTCCTTCCTATGTTTGCATTCTCTAACAGAGTAACTATAAGAATAGTCACTGCTTGCCTATCGACGTTTTCATATAGTATAAGTGAATTGTAGCAACTAACAGTGTGACAATATCAGTTGCAGCATCAGGCCGGTGGCTGGAGGGTATTCGAAAATGGTATTACAATGCTGCAGGGTTCAATAAACTGGGTGAGTATCTGCTTTCTTTTTCTATTTTCTTTTTTTTTTTTTGCTTTTTCTGAGAGCAGTGCTTTTGCTAAAGTTATTATGAGTCCAAAAAAATACTTTAATTGTACTTGTGTACATTAGAAGTTTTTAAAATTAGGTCACATTGTATTGTTATGTTAAATCACAGCCATTTTCTTTTTATTATTTTGAGAAGAGAGAGGAATGGAATCATCTCAGATGTTTAAGGTGGAAATAATTCATGTTCTTGAAATATGGTAACTGGACATTTTCCTTATTATACGCTCTTTCAACTCCTCCACTTAGCATTTTAAAATTTAAGCTATATAAACTTTGAAAGTAAGAAATTTTTCAAATGTTAAAGTTGTCTAAGATCTTTACAATCATCTTGATGCCTGAACATATTTAGAACTTTATAATTTGCTATGGACTTCATCTTTTATTATTGAAGCTTGATGAAAGCATCATTTAATGTTACTGTTTTTTTAGTATACTCTCATTTTAAGATTCTCTAATACTTTGATCTCAGATTTAAAGTATAAGTAGAAATGTGGTTTATTGGCATGTGTTTAAAAAGGTAGACATTTTAAATATTTTAAAAATTCTTTTAGATAAAGTGTGAGTTTTGTGGCAGTGGATTTTAAAAGGCTCATATATTGTTTTCACAGTACTATTTTACAAATAGCCCATTAAAGTAACCCATTATAATGTATAAAATACATTGAGTTTCATCCAATGTATAAAATACATTGATATTTCACCCAAGTCTTAAATTTGTAAGTCATAAAGATATTTTACCCATTTAAAAAAATTTCTGATTTTGAGATACATATTCCATCTAATGCTCTTGTTTTCTATCACAGGGTTAATGCGAGATGATACAATACATGTGGATGATGATGTTAAAGAAGCCATAAGAAGGCTTCCTGAGAACGTGTATAACGACAGGGTGTTTCGCATTAAGAGAGCACTGGACCTGACTATGAGGCAGCAGATCTTACCTAAAGAGCAGTGGACAAAATATGAGGAGGTAGAACAGCTTCTGTGTATCTGATAATGTTGACCATTAAGGATTGAATATTACAAACAGAAAGGCATTCATTTGTATGCCTTTCTGTTTGTAATATTCATTTAAGAACTTTAGAGTTCTTAAAGTTGTGACAAATAGATATCCTTATGACAGTACAGTGAGATTAGATCAAATATTAGCTCCATTTTAGAGACAATCACATTGAGACTTAAAAGTGAAGTGACTGTCCCAAAAATCACTAAGCAAGTCTCTAATAAGACTAGATCCAGGACTAGAATTCAGGTCTTCTGCTTCCCAGGCCCTGGTTCTTTCTCTGCTTCTTACTCAGATGAAAACCGGTGGTCATGTGATCAGCCCATTGAGTGGCCCTCTAGCTCCCAGGAAGGACTCTGTGAAGCAAAGACTTTGTGTATTACCCTTGCCCCTTTAACTGTACTGAAACTAGGCAAAAGCTTGTAGCCTCATACTCTTTTCTGTTAGACTTTCCTCTCGTAACCTATCAAAGCAAGCGATTTGTGGGTTTTTACATTCTAGAAAAGCAAACAATTCTTTGCTTGAGAATATTTTTTTCTTATGTTGGAAACTTTGATACATTTCTTATGTTTAAGACCTATTGAATGTTGAGGACATGTCAGTATGTGATGGTGGCATATGATATTTTTCTTTTATTCTTTAGGATAAATTCTACCTTGAACCATATCTGAAAGAGGTTATTCGGGAAAGAAAAGAGAGAGAAGAATGGGCAAAGAAATAAATATATACTGAAAATGTGTGGCTGCAGCTGTCCTCAGTGTATTTTTAAGATGTTGTTTAAACCTGAAATGTACAATTGAGAATCATCTAGGCTGCAAATGTATTACTTTAAATAAATGCCTATTATAATTTTTGTTGGAGTTTCTGAATTCTAAACCTTATTCTTTTTTCTAATTTTTTTTTATTTTTCATTACAGCTGACATTCAATATTATATTAGTTTCAGTTGTACAGCCTAGTGGTTAGACATTTGTATAATTTACAAAGTGATCCCCCTGATTAGTACCCACCTGGCACCATACATAGTTATTACAATATTGACTATATTCTCTATGCTGTACTTTATATCCCCATGACTATTTTGTAACTGCCAGCTTGTACTTCTTAATCCCTTCACCTTTTTCACTCAGTCCCCCAGTGTCCCCTCCCATCTGGCAATCACCAGTTTGTTCTTGTATCTGTGAGCCTGTTTTCATTTTTTCATTTATGTGTTTCTTAGTTGTGGCCATATAAGTGAAATCATGGTATTTGTCTTTGTCTCACTTATTTCACTTAGCATAATACCCTCTGGGTCCATCCATGTCATTACAAATGGTAAGATTTCATTTTTTTATGACAGTAATTATTTCATTGTATAGATGAACTCCAACTTCTTTATCCAATCATATGTTGATGGGCTAGGTTGCTTGCATATCATGGCTACTGTGAATAGCACTACAGTGAACATAGAGGTGTGTAGATCTTTTCAAATTAGTGTTTTGGTTTTCTTTGGATAAATACCCAGAAGTAGAATTGCTGGGTCGTAAGGTAGTTCTTTTTTTAATTTTTTGAGAAAACTCCAAACTTTTCTATAGTGGCTGTACCAATTTGCAATCCCACCAACAGTGCATGAGGGTTCCCTTTTCTCCACATCTTCACCATGACTTGTTTGTTGATTTATTGGTGATAGCCATTCTGACAAGTATGAAGTGATATCTCATTGTGGTTTTAATGTGTATTCTCTGATAATTAGTGATGTTGAGCATCTTTTCATGTCTATTGGCCATCTGTATATCCTCTTTGGAGAAATGCCTGTTCAGGTCCTCCACCTGTTTTTTAATTGGATTGTTTGTTTTTTTGTGTGTTGAGTTGTATGAATTCTTTATAACTTTTGGATCTTAACTCCTTATCAGATGTATTACTAGCAAATATCTTCTCTCATTCAGTAGGTTGTCTTTGTTTTGATGGTTTTCTTTGCTGTGCAAAAACTTGAGTTTGATGTAGTCCTAGTTGGTTATTTTTATTTTGTTTCCCTTACGCCAGGAGACATATCCAAAAAGCTGTTGCTAAGGGCGATGTCAGAGAGATTACTGCCTTTGTTTTCTTCTAGGAATTTTATGATTTCAGGTCTTACATTTAGGTCTTTAATCCATATTTTGAGTCTCTTCTTGTATGTGGTATAAGAAGGTGGTCCAGTTTCATTTTTTTTGCATGTAATTAGTTTTCCCAACACCCGTTATTGAAGAGACTGTCTTTATTCCATTGTATATTCTTGCCTCCTTTGTCATAGATTAATTGACCATGTAGGCATGGGTTTATTTCTGGGTTCTCTATTCTATTCTATTGATCTATGTGTCTGTTTTTATGTCAGTACCATGATGTTTCATTCATTATTGGCTTGTATAGTTATTAGAATAGTGTAATACCTCTGACTTTGTTCTTTCTTAAGATTGCTTTGCCTATTTGGAGTCTTTGAGGTTCCATGTAAATTTTCGAATTATTTGTTCTAGTTCTGTGAAAAATGCCATTGGTATTTTGATAGGGATTGCATTGAACCTATAGATGGCTTTGGGTAGGATGGCCATCTTAATGATGTTAATTCTTCCTATCTATGAGCACAGTATATGCTTCTGTTGATTTATATCTTCTTCAGTTTCTTTCTTCAATATCTTAAAATTTTCCGAGTATAGTTTTTTTACCATTTTGATTAAATTTATTCCTAGGTATTTTGATACAGTTGTAAATAGGATTGTTTTCTTCTCTTTCTGATAGTTCATTATCGGTGTATATTAATGTAACTGATTTCTGAATATTAATTTTGTATCTTGCCACTTTACTGAATTCATATTAGTTTTAATAGCTTCTGATGGAATTTTTAGGGTTCTCTATATATGATATCAGCAAATAATAACAATTTTACTTTTTCCTTTCCAATTTGAGAGCCTTTCGGGGTTTTTTTTTTTGGTCCAATTACTGTAGCTAGGACTTCCAATACTATGTTGGATAAAAGTGGTGAAAGTGGACATCCTTGCCTTGTTCCTGATCTAAGGAAAACACTTAGGTTTTCACCATTGAGTATGATATTAGCTGTGTGTTTGTCTTATATGGCTTCTATTATGTTGAGGTATATTCCCTCTGTTTCCAGTTTGCTGGGAGTTTTTACCATAAATGGATGCTGCATTTTGTCAAACTCTTTTCCTCACCTCTTGGTATGATCATGATTTTTAGCCTTCATTTTGTTTATGTAATGTATCACATTTATTGACTTGCAAATATTGAGCCAGACTTGCTCCCAGGAATAAATCTCGATCATGGTATGTGATCTTTTTAAAGTATTGGTGAATTCGGTTTGCTAATATTTTGTTGAAGATTTTTGCATCTATGTTCATTAGAGACACTGGCATATAATTTTCTTTTTTTGTAATGTCTTTGTCTGGTTTTGGAAACAGGGTAATGCTGGCCTTGTAAAATGAGCTTGGGAGACTTTCCTCTTCAATTTTTTGGAATGGTTTGAGAAGGATAGGTGTTAATTCTTTTTTGAATGTTTGGTAAAATTCACCTTTGAAACCATCTGGTCTAGGACTTTTGTCAGGAGTCTTTGTTAATAGATTCCATTTTGTTAGTAGTTATCAGTTTGTTCAGGTTTCCTGTTTCTCCTTGATACAGTCTTGGAAGACCATATGTTTCTAGGAATTTATCCATTTCTTCAAGTTGTCCAAATTACCCCCACCCCCACCCCCCACCACACCACTTTTTAATGAAGTCCGTTTAACATTTCGGATTTAATGGTGATGAACTCCTTTAACTTTTCTTGCCTGTGAAGCTCTTTATCTGTCCTTTGATTCTAATTGATAGCTTTCCTAGCCAGGTAGAGTAATCTTGGTTATAAGTCCTTGCTTTTCATTACTTTGAATATTTCGTGCCAATCCCTTCTGGTCTGCAAAGTTTCTCTCAAGAAATCAGCCTACAGTCATATGGGAAGGAAGGTTATGTGTGCCCTCCTGTTATAGATGACAGTCTCGTACGTAAGTAACTGCCTTTCTCTTGCTGCTTTTAAGATTCTCTCTTTGTCTTTAACTTTTATCATTTTAATTATGATCTGTATTGGTGTTGGTCTCTTTGGTTTCATCTTGTTTCAGACTCTGCTTCCTGGATTTGTATGTCTGTTTCCTTTGCTAGGTTAGTGAAGTTTTCCGCCATTATTTCTTCAGATAGGTTTTCAATCCCTTGCTCTCCTCCCTCTGGTGCACCTATGATATGAATGTTGTTACTCTTGATGTTGTCCCAGAAGTCTCTTAAACCATCCTCACGTTTTAATTTTTTTGTCGTTGTTCCAATTGGGCATTTTCTGCTACCTTGTCTTTCAAATCACTAATTTGATGTTCTCTGTGATCTAATCTGTTGATTTCATTTAATGTATTGATTTCAGTTATTTTATTCTTCATTTCCTACTGGTCCTTTTTTATGTTTTCTATTTGTATAATTTCTCAGTTTATCTATTCTTCTAAGTTCATCAAGCACCCTTGTAACCAGTGTTTTGCACTCTGCATCTGGTAGATTGATTATCTCTATTTTGTTTAGTTTTTTTTTCTGGAGTTTTGCCCTGTTCTTTCATTTGGTATATGTTTCTTTCTCACCTCATTCTGGGTGCTTCCCTGTATTTCTATTTATTAGGCAAATCCGCTATGTCTCCCAGTCTTGGGAGGGTGACCTTATTTAGTAGGTGTCTTGTGCATCCCAGTGGCGCACTCTCCCTAGTCACCCAAGCCAGGTGCTCCATGGGTGTCCCTTGTGTGGGTTGTGTGTGCCCTCCTATTGTTGATGAGCCTTCATCAACAATTGGTGTTAGTGTGCCAGTGGGTGGGATTGATCCTTATGCTGACTAGCTATAAGGATTGGCCGCAATTACTATGGATGAGCTGTTGTATGGGGGCTAACCCTATGGAGTAGGATTCGCTGTAGCAGGGCTCTGGTGCCTGATGAGTCTATCTTTTGGGTGGTCGTTTGTGGAATTAATTAGGTGATTCTCTGGTGTGGTCCGAAGCCAACCATTGGATGTGTTGGTTCTGGGGCCTCTTGGGAGAGGCTCTGGTGCACACCCAATTCAGCCGCTGCCTGTGCTCTGCACAGGGCCACCTTGTAGGATATATGAAGTATTCTGTAGTTGGTAGCTGCCTGTGCTGGGCTTGGGGGTGCCTGGGAGAGGCAGTGCTGCCAACTGAGGCCAGATGCCACTGGTGCCAGGCTGGGGGTTGCTTAGCAAGAAGTAGGGGGCACGCCGCTGCTTTTTTGGAGTTTCGCAGATGTTGCAGAGATTTTTAAGAAAGTGCACAGCTTTTGCTGAAGCCAGCTGCTTCTGAAGAACAGCTGCTGAAAGTCTGAGTTTGTGTGCAAATTGAAGGGGGGTGGGTTCTCGGAATCAGCAGGATGGGGCAAGCAATGTTAGTCTATTTGATGGAGACTCAGATTTGGTGCCAGCCTGTACCTGCCTCTCTGTGAGAGGAGAACTCAACAAAGGAACAGTGGTACTTGCCAGCACTTCTATGTGGATCTGAGCTGCCCCTCCAGCTGTTGCCCTGAAGCCAGACAATTCAGTTCTTCCCCTGTCCATTGTGCTTGTAGAGCTTCTGCCACAGTGCTAAAATTCAAAGCGAGTGAATGTCATGCGTAAGTTCATAAGCGGATCCTTTAAGAGGATTGCCTAGGACTCCAGAAGCCCTTCGTTTCACCCAGACAGACTTGCTGAATTTTACAGCCAGATGTGGGAACTCCTTTTCCCAGCACTGATGGTTTAGGATGGGGAGCCTAATGTGGGGCTCGAAACCCTCACTCCTCAGGGGGCCTCTCTACAGCCAAGACATCCTTTTGGAATCTTAGCCACCACATGGTTGTGGGACAGCCTATTTCATGTCTTTGTCCCTCCTATCAGTCTCTACATGGCTTCATTATGTCCTTAGTTATAGGAGTTCTGTTCAGTGAGTCTTCAGGTGGTCGTTCTATAGTTCAGTTGTAATTTTGATGTGGTCTTGCAAGGAGGTGAATACAACATTTACCTACTTTGTCATCTTCACCAGAAGTGAGTCCTAAACTTTAGTCTTAATAACTGCTTAATTTACTTATCTGTCAATTTCTTTCCAGTTACTGTTTTAAGTGCCTCCTGAAGCTTAGAGAAGCCACTTAAAATTAGTTTTTTTCACTGGTTAGATAAATTCTTAATTTACTAGAGGGTATAACATTCTTCCAAGTGGAAGACACACCTTTATATTGCCTTTGTATATTAGTAAGATAATTAGCCTAACTTGTAGGAATGGAATGGGGCAAGAAACAAGCACCAGTGACTTCATTTTATCTGAAGCAAACAGACTGGCTCTCAGACGTCAAAAGTTATTTGAAAGGAGAAAGGATTCACCTCATCTAAGACCGGAAACAGCCCTTTCCAACCACTGCTCTCCAAATAGAATTAATTTCACATCAAATCTTTTCAAAATTATATATACGGTCCCAATATGGGTCTGTATGTTATATATAAATATATATATATATGTTATATATATATACATATGCTCATGTGTATTAGAAAACAAAAAATAGACATTAGAAAAATAGACAAATATAAAGACAAGTTATACTTTCTCTCCATATCCCAATGACTTTTCTACTTTGGATATGATTGTTATAAAGTATATTGTTAAGGGTTGGATGCTAAAAATAGTTAAAAGTTTTAAGGTTATAGGCTAATTTTTTCCAATATAAATTAAAATCATTCAATAATGTCATCATTACCACCCCTAAACTCTAAAATGCCTTTTTTTTTTTTTCTTGTGGACTCAAGAGCCTGGAACCACAATGAGTGGGGAAGGAACTTTGTGGAACCTGCAGCCTACACAGTGTCACACAAGCCACTGCTGTGTGTGGTGAGAATGTTTGAGATCTTCCTTCAAAGAACAAAACAACAGTGTAAAAAAACAAATTTTGTGTTATAGTTAAAATTCCAAAAATCAGTAAAAAGTACATGTGTACATTTTGTACGTATGTATTTTTTCACAAAATGAAATATGTTGTTGACATTTATGTTTGACTTTTGCGACATAGACATCTTAAACTTTTGCTAATATATTTATTAGCTTTGTTAAATTTCCTAAGAGCCTCTCTACTCTCATATCCAGATTTTTCGCAGCACCTATTCTGAAACCACTCATGTCGATTTTCTTTTGGTCGGTCCAAGTTGCCTAGATCCTCATTTGATAAAGTTTTTAGTTGTGGTAAAAGCAGTTCTTTGACATGCTTAATATTTTGTAAGATTTGTGATTTGACTTCATAAACAATTAGAATTTTATTGTTAGAGCAGTATTGCAAATCACAGAGAAACTGATAAACATGTTGGTAGATGCTAATGTTAAGGGACATTTTAATGAAGGACTGTTTGCATAAGGGTCAGTTGACTAGGAAATACGTGCATCAAGATGCTTCTCTGTTAGACTTAACTAGGTAACTGAGATAAATTTTCAGACAGTCAAGTACCACCCAGTATTTTGGTGCTCCACTTTCTTTCCTTTCTTAGACCTTTTCAAATAAATCTGAATCTCAGACATTGCTGATTCGTGTTATATTCATATAACCCATTTGGCTCATCATCCTGTAGACAGAATAATAGAGTGATTCAGAGATAGGAATCCATTCACTTATTGGGTAGCTTTAGGAATAGGGTTTAGCTTCTTCATGCCTCAGTTTCCTCAGCTCTAAGATGGAGTTCTTTTGAAAATAACTGACTGTATTACATGTCAAGCACATAGAATAGTTCCTGGCACACGGTAAGCACTACTGTGACTTGCTAACAGATTCAGTAATAAGAAAAACTGGACCAAAGCCCAAAGTTTCCTTAGCCATAATAATCCTTCCGTATTCATAAACAGGATGTGTTTGTTAACATAGAGCTGTGTATGGCTTTGAATATAAAGTATTTAGAATTTAAAAGCTAGGTAAACATAAAAACTATACTAATCAAATACTTGACAGCCTGGTGGATGAAGTGCAAATGAATGGGTTTACCCATTTGGGTGACATGAATTTTAGGAACTACAGTATCAGAGATGAATATAGTTAAAGGGTGAATGAAACATAACTAAAAATGTAGGGAAAAAGTCTTTTTATTAGAATAAGGTACAAAATTCTGCCACTAGGTGGCAATGCACTACAACTTTACAACTTAAAGGTACTCCACACAGCACTATTGAACATTTACCCATTCAGTACCCCCACCGTCTCCCTCCCCTTCATTTTTCAGGATGACAACACCTTAGAGGTTTATGGCCATCAGGAGAATTTACTACTAAGCTATATACTGATGTAATGAAATTTAATATATGCTGTGCAATGAATTATGAGATGTTATTTAGTTTCAGGATTTTATTACTTCAATCAGTTATGACCATATTTCCTTTTATATGATTGCTCACTCTTTAAACATACCAGATGACTGTATAAGGAACACCTAATAAAGTCTATAGATGTTAAAATATAAATGTTTTAATTTATTTGCCATAATTTGTTTAAATTCTGGTTACACTGGTGTTCATATTAAAAGCCATAACATGTTAGAATTTGAGATCTCAGATCAGATGGTGCCTCTGAATTATATTTTGTTAAGAAATTTTATTGTATCTATTAGCAATTGAGCATAGAAGATGGACTGATTTATTCTAAGGTAAATTTTTAGCATAGATTCTAGAAAGCCTGTTATGTTTGAGGGACTTGCGTATATGACAAACTATTTAAGTTGTTATTCTAGATTCTGACTCTCTCTCCTAAAGGTGAAAAAAAATGTATAATTTGTTTAACTTTTAATACTTTCACCTATTTTTGCATAAATGGCAAAAATATAATTTCAAAGTAAGTCCCTGTGAAAATTCTGGTAACATTATTCAACTGAGTCATTATTCTGTTAGAATTCTAACTATTTTAAAGAAAATTTTATATATCAATATGAAAATAGTATTTACTAGCCAGCTCCCCCCCAAAAAATAATTATTCATTTCAAAAAGTATCAGTTTATAATTCTTTTCTCATGTATGCATTTAAAATGTGGATTGCCACTAAACTAGAAACTCAGATGTGATGCCAATGATTTAGGCAAGTCATTAGCCTTTATCGATTGGGGTTCCTCAGTTATAAAATTAAGGGGTTTGACTACAAAATCTTTAAGATTCAGCACCAAAACATTCTGGATTTGTAATTTAATTTATGCACTTTATTGTTAAGATGAACTAATACCGATAGAATACCAGCTTTGTACCAGGCATTGTTCATATGATATCTCTTTCAATCCTCCCTACAAACTTCTGCTATAGAAATTATTACACCCACTGTATGGAAGAAAAAATAGAGCTTAAAAAGGTTGTTCGTAGATTAAAAATTGTTTTTTGTATAAGTTTTTATGTGCTATGCTAGGCGGAAGCCGGGGTAGAACAGGGTTTCTCATCATTGGCACTATTGACATCTGGGGCTGGCTAATTCTTTGTTGTGGGGGCTTTCCTGTACATTATAGGATGTTTAACAGTATCTCTGGTTTCCCCCAAATTGTGACAACCAAAAATGTCTCCAGACATTGCCAAACGCCCCCTGGGGGACAGAATTGCCCCCAGTTAAAAACCACCAGTATAGGGGATATAAAAAGAGAAACCAAGAAGGTGGAAACAGATAAGTAAATAGGTATATATATAAATAGATATGCAAATAAATGTGTAAATTATCTGTAAAAAATATGCACTGGGTGTTACAGAAACACAGAGAAGGGAAACTAACTCAACCTGGAGGGTGATAAGAGAAGACTCTCTGGAACTTAGCTGATTCTACAAGGGTAAACTAAGCCAGCCAAACCCAAAAGGTGGTGAAGGGCTTTACAAGAGGAGGAAAATAAACAGGAAATGCTCAGAGACATGGGAGTGCAGGCGTACGCCTAGGGGAGAACAGACAGTTTCACACTGGTGGAGTGGCAAACGTCATCTGGAAGATATGGGAGATGAAACTCTCAATATTGAGATGTTTGGACTTTGTGAGCAGGAAAGTGTTTGGATAGATTCTGGGAAGTGAAAATTCCTAGAATTTTCAATTTGGTTTAAGGGGTTGAATTTTACAGTTTCTCAGTAAACTGCCAATTTGCTTTTCAAAATTTTGTAAGAATTTATACTCTTCTAAGCAATTTGTGAGGGCCTTTTTCATTGCGCCCCTGCCTGCACTGAGTGCTCTCATTAAGAACAATCTTTGTGAATTTGGTTGGAGAGTTTTTTGTTTAAATTTGCATTTCTTGGATTGAGTGTTAAACATTTTTCCATATGCTGTTATCAAGTTGTTTTTCCTCCTTAATCAACCTTGTTCATGTCCTTTGCCTATGTGTCTATTTTTTATTTTCATATCTTTTTCTTTGTTTAGTTTTCTTTTTAGGCCTCCCACCCCAAATATGGGTCAGTTCTTATCTATTTGTATGAGACCTTTATATATTTAGACAGTACTCCTTTTACTTAAAGTTGCTGAAATGACATTTTCTTATTTCATTGTTTGAAATTTGCTTATTTTTTGGTGGGTTTTCAACTTTGTTCATGGTGGTTTTTGTCAAATGGAAGTTTCCAGTTTTTATGTGGTACAATCTATCAGTCTTCTCTGTGGTTTTACATTTAAGGTCATGCTTTGAGAAGTCCTTCGTTTAGTCCAAGGTTATGTAAATATCCAGCGAGGTTTCCATCCAATACTTTTAGCTATAAGAAATAAAACCATAAATCTTTAATCCTTATGGAATTTAGGTATATGGTGTGGGCAGAGTAAATTTTTGAGAGATACTAGAAGGTCCAATTGGCAAGGCTGGATGATCAATGGCATGTGCTGGGGGTTGGAGGTAGGGGGTAGAGAGGGAAGCACAGAGGTGATCCACTGGGGGGACTGCTTAAGGTGGATGCAGGCCCTTAATCAGCACTTCTGTGGACTTGTCGTTCTGTAAGAGTATTTATGCTGCTGGAATTCCAGAACTTCTCTCTTCAGCTCACCCTGCTCTGCACCCCTAGGGGCTGACCTGTGTGAACTGCATCAATAGACACCCTTGCCCTCTGGCTTCTGGCTTGGGCTTGGCCAATGAGAAATCACTTGCAGGAGAGGGCAGACAAGAAGAGAGAGATGGTGATATTTATTCCCCAGCCCATTCCCTGTTGGCCCATGGGTTGGATGTGGTTACGTTCCTCTGCTGAAGGCCACTCTTCTATAAGGCACCCCCTCTCAAGGTTCCTACATCTCTCTCTCCATGCCCACCCCTGTTGGTTCCCCTTAACCCTGCCTGTCTTCTGTTAACTGCTTCTTCACTGGACATTTCTCAGTTGCTTGATTGGGTCCTACCAGGACTCTGACTGAGAGAGATGTGGGCTGCCCTCTAGAATAGTTAGTTTTCCCATGAGAGTTTCAAGTGATACCCTTTGGAGCTGATTTGTGGTCTCTCCTCAGGAAACCTTACAAGCTTACTTCTTTGAGGTTGGCCAACTCATGGCCCGGAGTCAGCCTCCCAGAGACCACACTAGTTCGTGTTGGAAAGAATGGCCTTCCACAGCCCATCTCCTACCACTCCCATCTCTCTGCCTCTTCGCCTGATGGATCTGCTTCCAATCAGAGACTTATTCTTCTACACAATTTAAATCAGGGACATGCCAGTGCCAAAAAGATGCTATATGACAAAAAACAGAAGGTTCGTCCATCCTGACATCGCTGTGCTGTCGTTCCGGGCAAGCTCTTTTCTCCTGTTTAACTCCCTCTTCCCCAAATACACTGCAAAATTTTACCTCTAAAGTTTGTCCCTCCTGTTCCCTGTCTCTTGGGGTGACACTCACAACCCTCACCATTATCTCTGCTTGCCCAAGTTCTAGCTTTATTTTAGACAAAAATGAAATCCTACCTACTCAGAGAAGCTCTCTCTAATCCCCAGACACTTGACATTTCTGTTTTCTTTGAATTTCTAAAGCTTCAACCAATCATTTGTTAATTAATAATAGCTAATACTATTAGTGTTCACTACATGCTATTCGTGGTCTCATTATTTCTTTAAAAAAAATTCTCTAAGGCAGGTATGATTAGTCACTTTTTTGATGTTGAACAGAGGAGGGCAGAGTGCAAACTCTGGGCTGGAAAGGCAGGCGCAACACCCAGTGGAGGACGTGTTAGGCCAGGGGAAGGAGCTTAAATTTTACATAAATGCAAGTGGAAGCCCGGGAGGGTTTCAAACAGAGCAGTGAACTATGATATTAAAGCAAGCAGTATGTATAAAACGCTCTCATTCTTTTTAAGGAAAGCATAACCCTCCAGATTATGGATGTCCCATAATTTCATTCAACCACTTTCCTGTTGATTGACATTTGGGTTGCTTCCAATGAAATGTTATAACAAATAGAGCTGCAGTGAAAATCCTTGTGCACTTGTGCTTTTGCATTTTTGTAGGACAGAGTCCAAAGGCTTAAAGAATTTAGACAGGGAACATGGTTGGTGGGGAGGGTAAAAAATCCTTTAAAACTCCCTGCCCTGCAAGGGAGAGGTCTCTTAAATCCAACTGTCTCAGATGTGTGTTCCACACCAGCCTGGATAAAGCCAGGTTTAGCAGACCATCAAGATTTTGCAACCAGCCACTGGAGTGTCCTACAATAACACTGAAGTGTGAGAAACATAGACACACCCAGCGTTACTGAAACGGACATTTCATTTCCCCTTAGGTTTTAATAATATTATAAATTGATTGCATTTGCTCTACTTTCAGTTCTGTCCAAGCGATTTAGCTAACATATTGCGTGTTTAATATTTTATATTCACGTAAAAGTCAGCTTTTAAAAATCCTGTCATAAATCAGAACAGAATTTTTCATTTAGGTAGATAAGTATACTATTTTTAAAATTTTTTCATTGTCTAAAGAAAAGGAGCCTAATATGATTGTTTCTCCATCTATTCAAAAGGTGGTGTTTTTTTTTTTAAGGCATTTCTACCTTTTTTGCACATTTGTGTTCAAATAGTTTTATTTTCAACTAATATTTGTTCATTCACTAGATGCTAGATGCTAGGGTCCAAAGATGAGTCTCATTCAGTCCTTGTGCTTGTTGAGTTTGCAGTCTGGGGAGATAGCCTGGTAAGTAGAGTCACAACTCAGGGTAGCAGGGCTTCTTCATGGAAAGCAGGAGGTGGGGTGGGAACATGGAGGACAGGACCAACCAACACTGAGGCCAGGGCTGGAGGTGGGTAATGTTCAGTTGCTGATAAGCAACGGAAATGGATTATGACTAGATGAAGCAGACATTTGTATTGGGAGACTATCATGGAATCAATGGAAGTTGTGTTAGCTTCCTATCACTGCTGTAACATTAACACACACTTAACCTAAAGCAATACATATGTATTATCTTATAGTTCTCGAGGTCAGAAATCCATAATAAGTCTCGTGAAGCTAAAATCAAGGTGTCCTCACAGCTACTTCCTTCTGAAGGCTCTGAGGGAGAATCTGTTCCTTTACTCTTCCATCTTATAGAGGCTGCCAGCATTGCCTGGCTTGTGGATACATCACTCTAACCCCTGCTACTATCAGGACATGGTCTTCTCCTCTGTTTGAACTTCTTAACTTCTCTCTTATAAGAACCCTTGTAATTACATCTGGTCTGCCCAGATAATCCAAGATAATCTCCTCATCTAAAGATTCTTAACTGTCACATCTGCAAAACTCCTTTTGCCATGTAAAGTAGCATATTCACAGGTTCCAAGGATTAAAATGAGGACGTCTTTGGAATGGTAGGCTGATAGTCAGTCTACTACAAAAGGCAAGAGAGAAGAATCCAGAAGAGGGTGGATGGGCTCAAGTACACATATATGGTCCTGCCCCAGGACCAGGCTAAACACTGCATTGGCCTCTGCAGCTGCTGGACCCTGCTGCTGCTCTAAGGAATTTCTCAGCTATCCCTTCATCTGTGTTGTTCCCACAAGATAAAATCTTGAGTCAGAACATCCAGCTGGCGGAGCCTGGCTCAGACACCCCATGCTGACTGCCAGGAGAAGGCATACAAGCCTGAAGCCTTGGTAACAAGAGGCAGGGTTTTGCCTTCCTCCAGGACTAGCACTGTGGAGAGTCCCTCTCTTGATCTGCCGGGAGTATGCCCAGATGCCGGAGCTATAATGTGGACACACTAACATACTCCACTGCTGGAAGGAACCGATGCTCAGGGGCGTCATCCTGGAGGAAGAGATGCCTGGGCAGAGGCCTGAAGAAAGCTGTTAAAGGAACTCGGGGGCACAAGTTCTTCCGTTGTTCTTCTTCAGGTAGTTTTTAGGACACTTGGGCCTTTTATGAGGCTGTCATCTTCCAAAATAACTTTACTGATAAAAGGAACCTGAAAAGAAATCAAAGACACACAATACATTTTAAAAGCATACAAACAAAAAACCAGAGTCACTCACACTTTAATACGCTCCTGGTGGGTGTGCAGATTGACAAGATCTTTCTCAAAAACAATAGATGTCAAGAGCCTAAAAGGACATATCACTTGACCCAGAATTTCTGAATCTCATAATAGGAAAAAAGGAAATAGATAAAAAATGCAGAGATTCGTGTCCATGGTTGTTTATTCCAGCATTGTTTATAGCAACAAACATGGATAATATGACTAACAATGGAGAGTGGCAGGTGGCATATTATTACTCTTTAAAAGTGATATTCTCAAAGGGAAATATCTTATCGACTGAAAAAAAGCAGTTTTAAAACATATAAGATTAATACTATAAAAGCCACATATATGCTTGGAGAAAAAAGGACAACAGTAATTTTCCACAAATTTTCAGAGGTTTCGGCCATGGGCCCTCTGAAATCCATCCAGGGGGACTAAATTTAGACTCTCTGGACTGAAAAAGGCTAATGGAATTAGAGACAATTTTAGCCTTTTTATGTGTGCTTTTCCGCATTTTCCAAATTTTCATTGAATTGTTTTTATAGTCAGAACATTAAAAAAATTAATGGCATTTGAATAAAATTAAGTTGTGATAATAGGAGAAAATGAAGAATAAAAATTGGTATGCAGTATAAATTTACTTTACCAGCGGTGTACATTGGAAC
Organism: Pteropus vampyrus; assembly: GCF_000151845.1. Lineage (NCBI taxonomy): Eukaryota > Metazoa > Chordata > Mammalia > Chiroptera > Pteropodidae > Pteropus > Pteropus vampyrus. The sequence continues at coordinate 1,204,351 of NW_011888996.1, read as the reverse complement.
ACCCCAGGTGCTTTTTCTGCAGTGCACTTACCCAGACTCAGTTCTGACTCAGTATGCAAAATAATGTCATCAGAATCATCTGGGTACTCCTAGTTAAGGATCATCGATATAGTATGTACTTCCCATATGAAAAAACAAACTTCTAGCTTCTCTTGATGCCAATGGCCTTATCTCTCTTCTCTTCACAAGTGAGATATTTAATGATCTTCAGTTCTTCTCTTCATCTTTTCCCCGCTTTTGCTTCTTAATAGCATGCATCTTAGCAGAAGGCACGATTTCCTTAACGTATATCTTAGAAATCTCTCACCCTATAATACGTGTTGTGTTGTTTGTCATCTATAAAACATTTTGGATTGAACTTGCTGGCAGAGCACCCCAGTATAGCATGCCATTTAATGAGGTTAAATACTCAACTACCAAAATGAGGTTAAATACTCAACTACCAAAAAGTTGCTTTCATAGTCCTTCTTTGGAAATCTGGGAGCCGTTTGTCTATTGCAGAAAGAATAAGTCCTAAATTGCCCTCCAGAGCAAGGGTCAAATTTTAATGCCCTTAAATTGGAAAATTGCAAGACTCTGTTACTTACCCTGGTGAGCAAAACTTAGTATAAAGGCAACACATTCAGATGCCTTTTCTCAAGACTTCATACTTGGAATTGATTGAGAAGCCAAGGAACATGCTAAACATTGGCTGGAACTTGTCTCTGGCGTTAGAGAGAGTGCCTATGTCTTTACCTTGCTCAAGTGTTTGCAGCACAAATGGGTGAGCCAAAAGAAGGAATAGTCATCTTTGGACAATGATTCATTTTCTTTTTTCTCCTCAAATTGCTTTCCTTTTCTACCCACATTGAAATTTTGATATTAAGATTTTGTTAGTTAACTAACCCAAGTATCGATACCTAAAAACATAGCTTAGCCCACTGACCTATATTTGAATCTTTTAACTGTTGAGTCTGTCATCTGGAGATCAGGGAAAGTAAGGAACTGATTTGCCGATGAACAAGTGTTTCAAATTATGACTTAATCTAAAAAGTAAAATATCAACATTGCATCACAATACTTCAGCTTGGAACTTTGTCTTGGGGCTTGACTGAATTCATGATCTCAACTCCATAGCTTCATCATTCCTAGAAGAAAAGAGTCTATGGATTTTCGTTCGTTAAGAGATGTAAGATAGGGGTTTGAGAGTAGAGGGATTGATGAAGGCTGCTGTTTAACTATCTCAAGAAATTTTTTTATCAGACAAAAGCAAAATCGGTTTTTTAAGTGTAGAAGTTGTGCCTGAGTTAAACAAAATAGAGATATAATATTTTTCGTTTTCTCTATGTTAGTTTGGAAAATCATTAAGTTAATCTCAATCCAATATTATCCTTACTCTGGAATGTTTACTTCTTTTCAACTATGAAACAAATTGTAGCATCTCTGCTGGGAGTCAACAGAGGTAGCTTAGTCTAGTCAGAATCTAGAGGCACCATGTGAGGTTTGAACACAATAGAAGTTTCAGAAAGAAGATAAAGACAGACCTTGATTGCATGGAAGGATGGGATAGTCCAAGTAATGGAATTTAATTATTCTAGCTGAGTACTTCTATGTTATAGGCATGGAACATTGGTGAAAAAACAGATGAGCTGTCTGTCCTAGTGACACAGTGACATTAAATAAGCCTTTTGAGAATAATGGGGGAATTAATTAAACTTTCTAGTTGCATGAAAGTTGAGTAGAGGTGCCCAGCAGAGGCTGAGACTTCGAGCTCAGTTTAGCCCTTTACCTTCACAGTTTCTCTCTCTCTCTCTCTCTTCCCTCCTCTACCCTCCTCTTCCCTTCCCTCCCCTCCCCTCCTGTCCCCTTCTCTTTCTCTGTCTCTGTCTTTCTGTCTCTGTCTCTGTCTCTCTCTTTCTCCCTCCCTCTGTGTTTGTGTGTGTGTGTGTGTGTGTGTGTGTGTGTGTGTGTGTGTAATTTTTAATGGTACTGGTGAAGCCTTATAGAATGGCATATGCTATGGACTGAATGTTTGTGTTTCCCCCAAATTCATCCCCAATGTGATCATTTGGAGATGGGGCCTTTGGAAGGTAATTAGGTTATAAAGGTGGAGCCATGATTATGGAATTAGTGCCATGAGACATGAGAGAAATTGCTTTTTTCCTCTCTGCTCTTCACCATGTGAAGATATGAAAAGATGGCTATCTGCAAACCAGGATTCAGGCCTTTAAGAGACATCAGCCTGTTGGTGCCTTGGACTTCCTAGCCTCCTAAATGGTGTAAAATAAATATTTGTTGTTTAAAGCACATAGTCTCTGGTATTGTTATAGCGGCATGAACTCTCCTCTCCCCTCCCCTCTAAAGCAACATCTAATAGAACGTTTGAGTTGTGTTATGATAATCAAGCTGTTTATGTTCTAGTCCACAAACTGAACC
>NW_011888996.1:1199159-1201576 GCF_000151845.1 Pteropus vampyrus | reverse complement strand
TTTGCTGGCTTTGAATTCTCTCCCATCAGAGTGAGCATCACCAATAACAATGTATCTCTCTGGCCTCTCTGATTGGTTGGTTGACATGGCCAGCTCAGCACAGTAAAACCTATATTCTTGGCAGCACCTGACCCAAGGAGTCAACAATGCTGCTACCTTCTTCTTGTGTGGTTCTCTCTGTTCTTATAGGTAGCCCTCCATCTATGGAAGTTAAGTGTGGGGGATATGTTATCCAGGCCACTTGGCTATTGGTCAAATACCTTTACTCAAGGGACAGGCCAGGTCTGTGTGGGAATGGTTAAGAGCATGGGTTCTGAAATCAGACTGCCTGTCATTTACTAGCTGTGTAATCTTAGACCAGTTATTTAGCCTCTGTGCACCTGTCCCCTCATCTATAAAAATCTGGAAAGATAATGTTACTCATTTTACAGGATTGTATGATTAAGAAGGTAAGCACATAGAACAGTTCATAACACTTATTGAGCACCTAATACATGCTGCCCATTATGATGTCACAGGTTGCGATACAGAATTAAACATTCACCTTGGCCTTCAGGTTATTAGCACTGAAACAATCTTCTTTACAGTTAGAGTCATTTGTTTTTAAGTGAGGGGAGCTGACAGTGGCAGGAGGAAGCAAAGGGCTTACTTTACTGACCTGAAGAAAATCAGCTGCAGGGTCACATGACTGGGAGGGCAATAACAGGAAAGTGGATCTGGGTCCTAAGAAGTCAGCATCAGCACTTCCAAACTGACCAGCTGGCCTGCAGAATACCTAGGCCCCTGCTTCCTCCCATTTTTCCTTGCTGTCTGGCCCTTTTAGGGGTGTGAGTGCTTATAAGTAGCTAAGGATAAAATAAAACAGAGGGAAGAGTAAGGATCAATTTTGGTGTTTATTAGCAACTAAAGAACAGACCTTGGCCTATGAATGGGTCCCACATGTTTACCCTGTCTGAACGTCCAGCCTGCCTTCTCCTCCCCCACCTAGCCACTGGTGCTGAACTATCAACAAAAGATTGCTTTTGGGTTGGGTTTTTAAGAGGGAAAAGTCCTAGATTTGTACATTTGTGCAGAAAAAATTATCTGGCCCATATCTTTGCCTCTCGTTGTCAACAGCAGATCAGCAGCTTCCAAAGTTCCCCAGCCACAGAAAGCTGAACTTCCCAGCTCTAGCCTTTCGAGTAAGGTGAGACTCACCTCAGAGTTTTGTATTTGTCATTGGATTTTGCCAAACAAACCAGCTTAACGAAAAACATGGAATTGAGACTGTCTTCACAGGGCCAAAACTTGAACAGTAACAAGAACAGAAACTTGGCATTTGGGGCTCCTTTTGTTTCTGAAATACATCTCTTGTCTATCCCTTCCCTTCCCCCAGTAGTGTTTAAACAGTTGGATAAAGATTTCATTCAAAGGGAGCCGATTGGCTCTCCCACAACTGGGGTAGAAGGTGCGTCATTGAGCGTCAGCAGCCTCACTGAGGGAGGAAGGTGGTATTGCTGGCACCTTTTATGTCAGGAGATCAGCTTTCCCTTTTGGCCGAAAGTGTTTTGTTATTAGAGTTTGTTTAAAACTGGAATCCTTAGAGTCCCTTTCTGAATAGCACCATCAGCATCTTTCTAAGCAGCAAAGATGTTTCTTTTCTACCTCAGATTTGGCCTTAAAAAATCAGACCCTGTCTGTTGGCTTGTTTTCATCTTCTAGACAATGAAGTTTTCAGACTTTTAGAAGTCTTAGAAATTTTACCTTAGAAATAATGAGAACCCGATTAAGAGGTATGTTTTAAAGATATAAGCCAAATGTTAAAGCATAAAGTGCAAGTCTTTGCAGACAACAAACTCTGTTAAAGGGGACCTTAAGAATGATAACTTAATAAAACATTAGGGTGATAAGTTTCGAGATGGAAGTTAAAGGGCTGTAATAAAATCTGGTTCAAACCAAGAAACCTTTATTTCAATTATATTGTTGTAATCTTGCCTAGCCAATGGTAACTGAACCAGGTCAAGTGCAGAAAGGTAACAAGGAATTGAGGGGATGATGGAGAGAGAGAAGAAATAGATATGACTTTGGAGTTGTAAATTTTAGCAGGTGGTGGGATGGTGATAACTTTAATTGAAAAAGAAGAAATCGGTTGGACATAGAAGATGGTAATAATAGATTGGATATGTTGAGTTTATGTGCCTGCACGACATCTCCACCCAACCCTAAACTCCATGAAGATCGTAAGACTTCTCGTGTATTTCTTATTTAGAACACTAATTACCTAATAAGTGTCTGATGAAAAGTTGAGCTAATGAATTAATGGCGCCATATGGAAAAGTCCACCATACGATGGGAAGGTAAATCTAGAGCCCCAGAGAAGACCAGGATCTGAGATCCTGAGAAAAACCACACAGAGATTACAATTGAAGCCCCGGGAG
>NW_011888996.1:1177245-1199109 GCF_000151845.1 Pteropus vampyrus | reverse complement strand
CCACAGAAAGCTGAACTTCCCAGCTCTAGCCTTTCGAGTAAGGTGAGACTCACCTCAGAGTTTTGTATTTGTCATTGGATTTTGCCAAACAAACCAGCTTAACGAAAAACATGGAATTGAGACTGTCTTCACAGGGCCAAAACTTGAACAGTAACAAGAACAGAAACTTGGCATTTGGGGCTCCTTTTGTTTCTGAAATACATCTCTTGTCTATCCCTTCCCTTCCCCCAGTAGTGTTTAAACAGTTGAATAAAGATTTCATTCAAAGGGAGCCGATTGGCTCTCCCACAACTGGGGTAGAAGGTGCGTCATTGAGCGTCAGCAGCCTCACTGAGGGAGGAAGGTGGTATTGCTGGCACCTTTTATGTCAGGAGATCAGCTTTCCCTTTTGGCCGAAAGTGTTTTGTTATTAGAGTTTGTTTAAAACTGGAATCCTTAGAGTCCCTTTCTGAATAGCACCATCAGCATCTTTCTAAGCAGCAAAGATGTTTCTTTTCTACCTCAGATTTGGCCTTAAAAAATCAGACCCTGTCTGTTGGCTTGTTTTCATCTTCTAGACAATGAAGTTTTCAGACTTTTAGAAGTCTTAGAAATTTTACCTTAGAAATAATGAGAACCCGATTAAGAGGTATGTTTTAAAGATATAAGCCAAATGTTAAAGCATAAAGTGCAAGTCTTTGCAGACAACAAACTCTGTTAAAGGGGACCTTAAGAATGATAACTTAATAAAACATTAGGGTGATAAGTTTCGAGATGGAAGTTAAAGGGCTGTAATAAAATCTGGTTCAAACCAAGAAACCTTTATTTCAATTATATTGTTGTAATCTTGCCTAGCCAATGGTAACTGAACCAGGTCAAGTGCAGAAAGGTAACAAGGAATTGAGGGGATGATGGAGAGAGAGAAGAAATAGATATGACTTTGGAGTTGTAAATTTTAGCAGGTGGTGGGATGGTGATAACTTTAATTGAAAAAGAAGAAATCAGTTGGACATAGAAGATGGTAATAATAGATTGGATATGTTGAGTTTATGTGCCTGCACGACATCTCCACCCAACCCTAAACTCCATGAAGATCGTAAGACTTCTCGTGTATTTCTTATTTAGAACACTAATTACCTAATAAGTGTCTGATGAAAAGTTGAGCTAATGAATTAATGGCGCCATATGGAAAAGTCCACCATACGATGGGAAGGTAAATCTAGAGCCCCAGAGAAGACCAGGATCTGAGATCCTGAGAAAAACCACACAGAGATTACAATTGAAGCCCCGGGAGCAGACACATTAGAAAGTGAGTGTGAGTCAGAGGACAAGGGTTTTGAAAACAGATTTTGTGGGATTGCTTAGTGTCAGCCCCCCGGGCACCCCTAAGCCTTCTAGACCAGTAGGACAGGGACCTCGATGCCCTTTTATAATTGCCAGACTGGTTTGAATAGATTCTGAGGATTAGAGGCCCTTGAGAGGTATATGGTATCTTCCATGAAATATCTCCATCAGAAGGTATATTAATGGAGAAAGCAAGTCTCAGAGGAATTATGCCACACATCTTATTAGCAGGTGCAGCAAAATACATTCATCAACCTTTTACATTTGGTGAAGTCCTAGATCTCCAACAGTACTTTGCGTGTAATGTTCTCTCAAGACATATGTGACAGCGTTCTAGTGGTGGGATCAGCTTCTCTTCCAGGCTAATGAGATAAGGCCTCCTTGAAGGAGGGTCACATAGACCAAGTGGAGTCCTAAGCTTAAGGAGTCATATGATCTGAAGTCAAGGCCCAATATTTTGTGCTGCCTTGATACCTTGTAAAATCAGGAGGACCTCAAATAGCCTAACTGCAAGTGCCCCTTCCCACTCCGTACCTATAGATAAGATCGTCTAGCCAAACAAACACTATCATGGGGACGAGTCACAGTTCCTGCTTATCCCTGAGTAGCTGGCTTCAGATCCCTGCCAGCCCATAGAATTATCCAAAGATACCAATCACGTCCTCCCAAGGGAGCCAGGGCCACTTCCTCATCTTGATAATACAAAGCCTGCCTCCCACAGCCCCTGGTGGTTCACTCTGTTCCTGAGTGCAACCCCTATGTTGCCTGTGTGGCATTTGGTGTCCTTCCCCCAGGCTGTAAGTATATGCGAATAATAAAACGCTGATTGTCTTACCTATCCAGTGTAGTGTCACATATTTAGTCATCTCCATAACCCTAGGGTAGAAATGCCTCTTTCACCAATGGGATAAATTGTAGGTGATTAAAATCGGCCCCTCCAAAGGCATTAGAGACTACTGGAATCACCAGATCTAATATCCCATTCATGCAAGCTGCCTACACATTTCTAGCCAATCCCCATATCTTTAGCACCACCCATTTACCTAACAGAACATATTTATGACATTCTTGATGCTGATTTACAAACCTGATTATGGCATTGAAGCTCTCCTAGTGGCTGTTTCTAGAATGTGGATGCCTAATAGGATGTTACAAATGCTAACTGTATTTCTGATAGGGAACATCTAGGGTGTAGATTATATATATATTATTCGGTCTATACTAGAGTATTCTAAATTAAATTACAGATGATATGGATGATTGTTTCTTTTAGTGTTGAAATCAATTGCTTGAACTTCTTTTTCATATCAGATGTGTACCTAGTATACCTTTTTCTAGTTCTCTGGGAATTTAGTGGGTGGACTTACCTCTTTCCTAGTCAATTTCAAGTGATGAAACAAGAACAGGAGAGACTCCTTTGACGTTTGGCAGCAAACTAAAGGAGGGTGAATATGAACTTGAAGAGGATGGAAAACTTCAGAATTTTTAAAAGTTGAATAAACTTATGGGTATTTGTAGGCTGGAGAGAACCACTAAAGATATAAAGATTAAAGATGTCCGAGATAAATAAACTACGGATCAAGGATATAAGAATAGGGGAGCCCTTTTTGCCAGCTGTCTGATGAAGTGTTATGGACTGAATCGTGTGGCCCCCAAATTCAAATGTTGAAGTTCTAACCCCCACTACCCCAGAATGTGACTGTATTTGGAGATAGGGTCTTTAAAGACATTATTAGGGTAAAATGAGGTCATATAGGTGGGTCCCTAATTTATTATGACTGGTATCTTCATAAGAAGAAGATCAGGACATAGACATGCATAGCAGGAAGACTGTGAAGACACAGTGAATGAATGGCCATCTATAAGCCAAGGAGAGAGGCCTCAGAGTAAACCAACCCTGCCAACAACTTGATTTCAGACTTCTAGCCTTCAAAACTGTGAGAAAATAAAGTTCTGTTGTTTAAGCCACCCTATCTGTGGTGTGTTGTTACAGCAGCCCTCGCAAACTAATACAAGTGGTATTTGCAGTCACTGAGAGCACAGGTTTTGGGATGAGAGAGTGTGGGTTTGAATCTTGGCTGGGCTTCTTTCTGATTGTGTGATTTTGGAAATAACAGTTTGCACCTTGTATTGTTATAAAGATTAAATGAGATAATGCATATAAGACCCTTAGCACAGTGTCTAGCAAGTGGTTAAGTGCTCAATACCTTTATTCCTTCAACTAATATTTACTGAAAGACTATGTGCCAGGCACAGTTCTAAGTGCTAGGTCATATCAGTGAACTAGACAGACAAAAACTCCTGTCCTCAGGGAGCTTTCATTCTGGTGGGGAAAATGGATAATAAGCAATTATGTAAAATCTATAATAAGTTAGGTGAAATGATAAAATCTATAATATAAGTGATAAGGAGAAAAAGTAAAGCAGGGAAAAGGTAAATGAAGTACTAGGTGTATTGATATTTTAGATACGGTGGCCAGGGGAAACCTCACTGAGAAGGTAACTTTTAAGTTAAGACCGGAAGGGAGTGAGGGGGCCAGCATCCTCGCATAGGAAAGACCAAATGCAAAGGCCCTGTGGCAGGAATGAGCTTGATCTACATAAGGCACAGCAAAGAGGCAAGTGAATATAGAGAGGAGAGAAAAAGGGTAAAAGGAGCAGGAGATGAGGCCTCTCCTATAGGATCTATAGGATCCTATAGGGCCCTATAGTGATTAAATGGTGCCCCTCCCCACCCCTCCCCCTTCGGAAACATGTGTTTAAGCCCTAATCCATGGATATTTCCTCAGATGAGTATTTTGCTATACTTTATGTGGCAAAAATACAATTAAGGACCTTGAGAGGTAGAGCTTTTATTGGGTTATCCAGGTGGGCCCTCAATGCATTCGCATGTATCCTTACAAGACAGAGATGATGATGGGAAGACACAGCAGAGAGAGATGTGCCACAAGCCAAGGAACCAAGCACCAGAAATCAGAAGAGACAAGGTATGCATCCTCTCCTAATGCTTCCAGAGGGAGTGCAGCCCTGCCGACACCTTGATTTCAGACTTCTGGCCTCCAGAACTGAAAGAGAATAAATTTCTGTTGTTTTAAGTCACTAAGGTTGTGATAATTTGTTATAGAAGCCCTAGGAAAGTAATACAGTCCCTAGAGGTCATATTAAGGTATTTGACTTATCTTCTGAGCGATATTGGGGATCGTCAGAGGGTTTTGAGTAGCGGAACTTTTGCTTAAAAAATCACTGATTTTTGCTTAAAAATCATTTTGGGGACTACGTTGGGGAATGGGGTACAAGGGGCAGAAGCAGGAGGGACCAGTTAGGAGATAATTCTTGTAGTTCAAGTGAGTAATGTTGGTGGCTAGGATCAGAATGGCTGAATGAAGGTGGTGAAAAGGGGTTAGATTCTGGATCTATTTCAAAGGCAAAGCCAGCAGGATCTCTGGTAAGCCAGATGTATAGAGTGAGAGGAGGGAGGAGTCAAGGATGATTCCAAGATTTTTGACTTCAGCCATTGAGAAAGTAGAGTTGCCACTACTGAAATGGGGCGGACGGCAGTAGGAGCTGGTTTGGGTGAGTGAGGTGAAGGGCCAGTTAGGGCTCAGTTTGGGAAGTGTTGTTTCTGAGATGCCTATCAGACATCCAAGTGGATATACAGAGTAGCAGCTGATACATGGGCACAGAATCCATGTGAGGAGCTCAGGCTGGCAAAGGAAGGAGAACACAGGTTATATTTAAAGGTGAGACAAGTTAGCTCTTAAACAATGGGGGCAAGGTGCTTGTTTCATTTTGTGTTGTTTTGTTTTAATTAACAGGACCACCACACAGCAAAACTTTTATTGAGTCAAAGCAGCACAAACAACTGTCTTTAGATGTCTACACTTGCAATAATTGGCTCCTGGTGTGTCCTTAATTGACTCTGAGAGCATGCACCACAACCACCAAGATAATGGCGTCATTTGGCAATGTTACTGACTTCAGACTTAGGAAAATGCAAAACATTTAAAAATCAGTAATTTTATAAAATCAGTCCAAGCTTCACTACTCTTGCAAAATACCCCCCAATCTCCAAACAGTCCTCCCTGAACACAGATTGAAGAGAGCTCTGTCTGATTCTATACTCTTTCTCATGCTCCAAATGGTACACCTCTGAAAAGAAAGCCTTTCATTGAGACCTAGGGAATGGAGTATATTTGCAGATCCCTTGGATTTTTTTTAGAGGATAAATTTGTAAATGTTTTAGGTTATGTTGAAAGAGCTGCAGAGCAAGTTAATTATTTTGTGAGAAAAATGTGGTTGATTTGAAAGCAATAACAATGACTTTAGCCTGACAACCACTGAGCTTTACATAGCACTTTATACAATCGGTTTCAATAACTGTCATGTTTATTATCATAATCAAGTCCATCTTACTTCCTCTTGAAAAGAAATCCAAAAATATCACCGACAAAGGGAAAAATAAATGTAAAAATTAGGGAAAATTAAATAGCTTACTTAGAAAACAATTTCCTAATTATTCTACTTTGATTTACTTCATTAAATACAGAACTTTATATGGGTCAAATATCCATTAGTTTAAATGTAGCTGGGGTCTCGGGGTGGGGGGCAGCAAGGTGGAAGAAAGAATATAGGCATTGGTGTGAGAACTGGATTCAAATCCTATAACTGCCCTTCACTAACAGTGTGCAAATCACATCAGCAATCTGACACTGAACCTCCACACTCTTAAGTGGGGGCCATAGTAATTACTTCATAAAGTTGTGAAACAAAGCCTTATAACTAAGGCACACAACAAAGACCTGTCAGAGTGCAGACACTAAAGGTCAGTTGCATTTGCTGCACACACTTCTAACTTATGTCATAAATTAGGTAACGGTTCCAGTTTTGTCCACCATATCCAGATGATGGAGGTTGAAAGATGAGTAAGCACAATTCTGGCTCTGGAGGATTTCACAGTCCCTTAGGGAATTCATTTATTCATTCATTCATTCAACAGATATTTATTAAGTGCTTGCTACGTGCCAGACACTATTCTAAGAATAGACAAAATCTTTGTACTCAAGGAGCTTACCTTTTACTGTAGATTACAGTAACCATACAAAGCAGTAGACAATATCTGTACTGTGAAGAGAACAGGAGTGAGGGGAGATGGTAGGGTTGCTATTTCCATGCGATGTTTGAAGGCAGCCTTTCTGAGGAGGTAATCTATGAGAAAAAATATGAAGGAAGAGAGAGAGAGAGAGTAAGCCATGTGGCTCTGTGACAAAGGAAGTAAAAAACTCTGTGGTGGGAATTTGCTTGGCTGAGCAATGGACGGGAGGCCAGTATGGCTGGAGCAGAAAAAAACAAGGAAACAATAAAAGAGGTGAGGTTGGGGAGATAGCCAGGGATCAAATGACAGGGGACAGATAGACATGCAACTCTCTGTAACACAAATGTGGTGCTTTGGGGAGGGGAATTTTTAGGATAGAGTTTAGAGAAGGTCACAAATCTAAGCTGGTACAGCTTATGTGATGTGCCCTCCCATATATACCAATTACGCCCAAGAAGATGGGGTTGGTTCTTCACTATGACCAAGTGGTTGGTAGGGAAAAAGGATAAAACCATGGCCATCCTGAACTGGTATCAGAAAAGTGGAACAAGGACAGGGTCCTTGCTTAGATAATACCTGTTGGGCACTGATAAGCATCTTTGTCAACACCCATTACCCATAAACCCAGAGCATATGGCTTAGACTCTTTGGTTAGCTCATTGCCACCACTGAGGAAAGAAAAGCAACCAACAACACTCTCACAATCCTTTACCATACTGGCACATACCCAATAATTATTTCTTGGCTGTATAAATCTACCTATTTTTTCCCTTTAATCAAAAATTAAATCATCACCTATTATGGGATAAAGCTCAAAACCATCCTGATAGCTAAGTCTGATGATGAGATTATTTGGCCAATGCATATTCAAGTTCGCGGTCAGAAACTGGAAATACCTTGCAAAAAACTCCTAAATACTTTCTAGGTCACTTGCATTTTATTAGTCTAAGTTTGCCACAGAAGTGACACAGGTGGGGCAACAACTGAAGTCAGCCTTTTAAATTTGACTGTTGAAAGTCATTACTCCGAACAAAGAAATGGTAAAGAGGAAACACAGCAGAACACTTAGCAGTTGCGAAACTAGAGGCATTAAGATTTACCAGCTAAATTTTACAGCTGGAAAAATTATGGTGTAGGAAAGTTAAGTGGCTTGGTCAGTGTGCCAAATTTAGGGACATGTATTAGGGATTATTGGTGATAACTGTCCTATGAAATGAATTAAAAGAGTGCCAAGCAAAAATTATCCCATTGTTTCAGTGCAGAACTCAGTAGAGGCAGAGGTAGCAAGAGGAAGATGATTAAGCAGTAAAACTCTTTTTAGAGGAAAGTGAAAATGTGTCCAAAGTACATAGACAAGGAGCAATATTTAAGTCAGCCAGAAGAGACCCAAGGAGTTACAACTGTTTAAATAAAATTGCCATTTTATATTCACAATGGGCCAGATTTTATCCCAGTATAGCTCTGCAGGAATTCTTTGGAAAGGTTCCTAACTCTAGAATTACTTGGTGAGAGTGAATTGGAGCCCTATGAAAATGATACTTGGTGATGATTTTATGCAACTGCTTTTTAATAGACATAGAATTACTTTTCTATTAGTCCCACATTGGCACAGCTCTAGGATGAACATTCAGCAAATCCCATTATACATAGATTTGACTTTTCTTTCAGTTTGATAGCTTTTGTGGAAAGAAACTCCAATGAGTTGTGTATTTGTCTAACTATCCCAGCATAAATATTCATTTCTACAGAATATGTGCACTATGCCCAGCCATATAAGCTTATAAAAGTCCAGCACATGCTCTAAGAATCACTTAAGTAATGAGAATTAAAAACCCAGCAATGTCTACATAGCTAGAGAATCAGATTGCTTCTGCTGTTGCCTGTTTTCTTGCTATGGGCAGAAAATACCAAAGTTTATTCTGTTCCCTCCTGCTTCTTCCATCTGTTGGCCCTATTGTAATTACATCTTTTCCTCTAATATTTTAAAATATTCCAAACAACTTAGTCTTTCCTTAAGTTGTTCCCCAATTTTGGGAACTGCTACCCTCTTTCCTTATGTTTCATTGTCCCAAACTCACTAGCTATGGAAAACTCTCTCCTTCCCTCCCTCCTTTTCTAAGCTCCCATCGACATGGTGACACAAATAAATCACAATATTTTTTTTCTTGAGAAACTCATAGCCTAGTTGAAGGTAGGAATGTGGCAATCAGGAGACACATGGAAGCAGCAAATGGATGTGTATCTGCCAGACTGAGAGAAAATCCAGGGAGACCTCTAAAAAGAGGTGACATCTAAACTGAGTCATAAAATGTAAATATGGTGACTAGGCAGAGGAAGAAGTGCGGAGAAAGAATCTAGGGCACAGGGGTCAACATAAGCAAAGGTAAAGTGGTAGGACATAGGATAATGGTGTGGTGGGGTTGGGGGTAGAGGACAACAGGTCCTTTTGAAACAATGGAATGGAAAAGTAGGTGGCAGGCAGTTGATGAGATGAGGCTGGAGAGGTTGACAAGGGCTCCAGCATCAGGCCTGGTCATGCTTGGAGGTTCTCCTTCCAGAGCCATTCTGTGCTAGAACTTCAGGGAGTTGTGTTCTCACAAGAGAGGTCATGGCTACCTAACAATACAATGGAAGATTGAATTACTGAGAAATAGTTTTCATGATGAGACACAGTTACTAAATAACATGTAAAGTTTCAGAACACAGTTCATAGCAATGGTTTGGTTTCTGTGTGTAGATTAGTTTAGACTCACAATCAATTTGCTTATTGATTTACTGAGTTCTATTACTTACATTGTTACCTACAAAGTGCCAAGCCTCGAGCCAGCCACTATAACAGAAAGATGAAGAAGACACTAGCACGTCTACCCAGGATAGGGTGCTCTCCTTCAAAGGTGTGACCTAAAAGAAGCCCCCATGCATATAGAATTTGTATTGTGGTTGCAAAGATAGTCAGACAAATACTGTGTCAGTGCTGTTGTAGTCAAGGCTGGAATGGTGGTGAAGCACAGTGTGGGGCAGCACAGTGGTGAAGCCACTAATCTACAGTTGACAATGCAGCAGGATGGCGGAATATGATCACAGTCTAAGATGTCAAGACTTAATTCTACAGATTGTGCTCTGTTACCAGATATACGTGACTTGGAAAAGCTATTATCACATGAGGTAGTATATGTGTCCACAGCATCATAGGCATAACACATTTAATTGCAGAAAGCATTCCTTAAATGTGAAATTTATGTTAAAGTCATACACTATTTCTTAATACTCAAATCACTAAGTATTCAAAGATGAATAAGATACAGTTTGCACCTTTAAGAAACTCTCCATCAGGTGTTAGCTTTGTTCTGTAATCACACATATAAACTATTTTCATGTCTCAGTTTCTCATCCAGGAAATGAGGTTAGTTTTCTTGCCTCCCTTCTCTCCTCTATAAAAAGTCTTGGGATCTAATAGAACTTACACACACACACACACACACACACACACACACACACACACACACACACACAGACACGATGTTGCAGTAAGCACACATTATGGAAATAACTCACCAAACAAAATCTCTTCATGCCAAGATTTCATTGTGCTGGGGCTGGTGGTACTTTGGCTTAAAAAGCTTTACAGCCTGGTTAGTCCTAGCACATAGAAATCTATAGGCACGTTTTCTGGCTTATGTCCAGAATCCCATTAAGGCTCATGGTGAGGAAAAGGCAGACAAACTCACAGGAGCCTCAGGTTCTAATACTACTTCCAAATGCTGGTGCGGTCACTGGGCAGGGGAGCAAGAATTCCACATGCCAAGTGCCTTTTGATAACCATAATGGAGTGAAGGGCTCCTTCCTTTTAGATTTTGTTTCTTATGATGTGTTACACTTGTTCATCTATTCCATGTGTCCTAATTGTTAGGCAGCAGCTGTTTTTAAGTTATCTGGGACAATCCACAGGGACATTTAAGCATCTAGAGAACATTAGTGATAATACACCTGATAAATCCATTTCTGTCGCATGGTTTTTCTGCAGAGAAACAAGGAAAAGATCAGCATTCTGATGATATTCTAGCTTGTGGGGCACATCTGCCACACATTTTAGGGACTCGTTTCTGAAATAATTTCTTTTCATTTTTTAAGGACAGCTACAGCTGTGTCTCCCTGCAGGTTATAGTCTATTAAAGGCAGCCCAAACTTAGAAGTTGTTGAAAATTTCAATCACTTTCAATGATGTGCCAATGAGTTTTAGTGAAGTAGAATCTGTCAAATGACATCATTGTGTATATTTTTTCATTTATTCCTTTCCTTCTTCTCTTTTTCTTTTTTGAAAATAAATCTTTCCAGGTGATTCAATTGAGTTTTAACTCATCGTAAATCTTGTCCCAGTCAAGAGAGTCCATTAAAATGCATGATATAACTGGAAATTTTTGTAGTTACTCTGCAAAAGGATGATGTTTAGGAACCTAGGACATAGATCAAAATTTAAAAGTAGAATTCGCAAAGCATAGTGTGGCTGATCTGCATATGTAGAACATCATCTGTACTGTATAGCCAGAGTGTTCAGTGAAGGAGATTTCATGTATCTTGCCCCAGAAAAGTTCAGGGAAATTGTAGAGCATCCTGGCCAGTCTACTATGGACAATAAAATAAACAAAAAAGAGTGCATGCAGCCTCCCTTCCTCTTCTATACACTCCATGCAACCTCATCTCAGCTGTCATGCTACCGCCCAGGTATTGTCAACATAATTCAGGGTAAATAAAATAGAAACTTGGTATTTTTAGTAGAAAATAGGAAGAACTCCTGGTGAACTCTGATTGTGGTTTTATGGTTAGAAGAAATGGAATCTCTCTCAGTGTAGCTTATGACAGGGGATTCCTGTCAGAAAGAAGACTGAATATCCCAGGAATCACAAAACACTGTGGCATAAGCAGGCCTTGGAGAGCCAAAGAAGGCTAAGAGCAACTCTGAAGCTGGGGTTTGTAAGGCTTTATTCCTATCGTTACATTTGGCGCACTTAGCATCTACATGGATGATCCAGTCGACACTCTGTCCTCAGTCTCTGGACCTCATCATTTACAATGACCCCTTTCTGCAGTCCTTGTTAGCTACTGACTCCCATGGTCTTTCCCCAAATCTTGTCATTATCATAACTGCACCACCTCCAAAATCTTGATTTCCAGCATTCCACGTTCATTCCTTTGCTTAGTACACCCATATCACAAATTCTTTATTTCTATTAGCACCTCGAAAACATTAGCCTTACCACTTTTTCATTGTTCCCCACCTGTCTCTTCCACCCTCCAACATCTTCATTTCTGTCTTAACCCAGCATGAAATCTGTAATCCATCGCGCATCCAAGTCATTCTCTCACATACGCCCTCCACTCTCTCCCTGGCCCTTAGTTCCTCCTTAATACTCACCTGGAAAAGTCCCAGTTCTAATTAAACCCGACTGTGTGACTACTCTGCTGTGCCTGCAACCAAGCAGCTAACTCAGCAAGGGGAATACACATAAGCATTCAGACTTTTCTTCCTTTAAATTTATGACTATAAATCTCAAGTAGGCCCTCTGCACCACCTGGTGACCTTACTATCTTTCTCTCTTCAATTCTCTCTTCCTTTCCCCAAGACAACTACTTCACATGTTCTCTTCTCTCTTTGAACAGCTTGTCCTGCCCTCCTCTTCCTCACTCTCTCTGATGACCTCTAATCTCACAACACCAAGAAGAGAAAATAGAAGCAGTCCGAAGAGAACAACTTCATCTTTCCACCTTCCGAAAAACAACTTGTTCGTACATCTACCACATGCTCTTCCCCACCTCCTGTTATAAAGGATAAATTTTTGTTTTGTCGTCAGTCTGAAGTGAACCCCTCCACTTGTGTACTAGGTGCTACCACTTCCCACCTACCCAAGGCCTTTGCTGCTGCCGTTTCCTCCTTTCTCCTCTTCATCATTTCCTTCTGCATACCAGCAATCTGTAGAATCCTCCATGTTTAAAAAAACTCTTCCTTCACCCAGCCTCCCCCTCTGGATGCTGCCCCATCTCTCTTTTTCCTCCAGAGCAAACGTTTTCAAAGGAATGTTTATACTTACTGCTTCTACTTCCTCCCCTCCCCCTCTTTTCTCAAACCTCTCTAATTAGGGTCTGCTGCTATCATTCCTCTGAAATCCCTCTTGACAAGATTGCCAATCATCTCCATGCTGCCACAGAAGTCAGTTCTCAATTTTCATCCTCTCCCTCCTCTCTGCAGCATTTGTCCCAGTTGATTATCCTTTCTTCTCAAAACACTTGATTTGCTGGGTTACCAGGGCACCACATCCTTCTGTTTGTTTCTTTCTTCCCAGCCTCGAAAGGTGGCACTCCCCCTAACCTCACTCCTCTTCTCCTTTCTATCCATAGCCCCTCAGTGGTCTCAGCAACATGGATTTGAAAAGCAAAACCACAATATTTATACTTATGAGTTCCCAAATTATAGCTCCAACTTTAACCTCTCTTTTGAGCTGCATATTAAAAATTCCAACTTCCTACTTCTCCCTTTGAAGGTCTCCAAGCCATCAGCAACTTAAGATGCCCACCACAAAGCTCTTCAGCCCTGCTGCCCACCACTTCTGCCAAGTGTTCTCAACTTCAATAAGTAGCACCACCACTATTCACCTGGTGATGAAGCAAAAAACGAGGAATCGTCCTTAATTTCTCCCTTTCCCTGGTACCCCTTACCCAATCCGTCAGCAAATTCTATCTGCTTTAACCTTCCTGGGCCTCAGTGTTCTCAGCTATAAAACAAGAACATTAGAATGTACTTTACAGGTTGGCTGTGGAATTTAAATGAGGTAAGTATGAGAGATACACGCTTAGCACATAGTAGCCACTCAATAAACATCAATCTTCCTTCTCTTTCCAATACCCTATAACAGTAGTGCTACCCACTGTATCAGTTCCACACCTCCACATGGCATTTGAGTCTTGTCAGTGTCTCGCCCCTTCTGACCTCTCCGCACTTCAGACTCGATAATTATATTTCTATAATTATTTTTAATTTGCAGAGCTTTTTGACCTTATTTACTTCTGGTCATTTCTACATGAAATGGGTGTTATCATCCCCATTTTTATGGGTTAGAAAACAGAGAGAGAGTCTATGTAAATTACTAAAAAAAAAAAAAATCATAAACCAGTCAATATTAGAGCTAGAAATGAAACAAAGAGCTTCCAAAATAAGACATCTTGATTTTCCTACCATCCCATGCTGCTCCCCCAGCACAGGACTTTATCATCCCTAGGCCAGGATTCTCTTCTCACTTGCCTGAAACCATTTCGTTCCCTGCTTCTCCTGCCAAGAAGGCCCGCTCCTTCTCCTAACTCTTTCTTTATAATTCTTCGGCTGAGTACTCCAGTGTACAATGTTCTCTCAGATTAATGTTTATTGTTTCATTAATTTACTCAGTCATTACATCCCTCTCTCGTTCTCTCACTCATAAAATATTTAGAGTATAAACTCTGCAATTCTCTGTTCTAAGACGGAGTACAAAGGTGCAAAGGACATATACCTTAAGACTGAGGAGCTCATGGTTTGGGACATGCGTTCTTAGCAGGGTAGTATCATATCTCGAGGGGGGTAAAAATTGGTTCTTGGGCCTCCCCAAATTTTAGTACAATGGTTTGTGACCCTCTGAAGCTCAACCCTATTTGGCAAAATCTTATTCCTTACTATTCAATTTCTCTCATTGGGTTTTCTTGAGTATTACACTAGCACACTGGAAAATACACACAATACATGCAGGATTAGTGCCACAAAACTGTAGAGACCAACTGGCCATGACTAGAGGTCTTTCGGTTCTACATGATCTCGGAGTCCTGTCATGGGAGGTGGCCTGTGCTCACCTATTGGATAACATCAACTGCCTTGTGAATGTTGTGTTTGCTCCTCAGAGCTTTAGTCTTTGAGAATTAAATAAAAATAATTATTTAATAACTATAATAGTGTGTCTGCTGTTAAATTCTACAAAACTTATTCTACCAATAACTATGTTAAGTGCTGAAAAACAAGCAAATGCCCACAAACCAAATTAATGTCTGGCAGCAAGTTAAAAAAAGTTAACTTTCTTATGTTGAGTTAAAATTGAAAATTAAGCTCATCAAAACTTTTTAAGAAATTGACCTCTCAATTGTTTTACTTTTGCTGGAAAAATAATCATTTCAAATGATTTCTAAAAATTGTGATTACATTGCTATTATTATATATTTATATGTTGTTGATTTGCATATATGATTTGATATGTTACAATTTATTTAAATGATATTAAAAGTTACTCAGCAAGTGTAATTCTGTCAAATAGGACTCAGTATTTATTGAATGTGTAAATGAATATGTGAATAAGTAAATAAATAGTGGAGCCTATGGTTTAAATAGAACACAACTTGAACTTTTTTTCTTCCTTTAGGCAACCTTTCTACCTGATAATGAAACACCTAAAAAAAAAAAAAAGACACCTCTTTCTCTCTTGTGCATTTCTGTCTGTCTCTCTCCCTCTCCTTCTTTTTCTCCCTCTCCCTCACTTTCTCCCTCTTCCTTTTCCTCTCTCTCTCTCCTTTTCTCTCTTGCTCTGTCTCACATTCTTTACATTACAAATCATTGATATGGTCCAGGACCCTGAGAAGATAAACCTCCAGAGGGACCTTTTCCTAACTCATCTTCTCCCTTTGCCCTGCTTAGAACAGTTTGTAATGAAATTTCCTGGACATACAGCCTTTGAAGGTGCTTTCTTCACCTGGTTGCAAAGGGAGAGACACCCATCGCTTGATCACATACCACTGGGATGACCGTGGGGCTCTCGTCCATTCCTGCCTACCAGGTCCTGTTGTCAGGTGTGAGTTACTGTGTACTCGCAGGTCTCAGTGGAGTGTGATGACAGTCTCCTCCAGGAAGTTCATGCAAACCATTTCTCCTGGAATATATTACTCTAATCAATTTCAGACACTGCCTTAGATGTCCTCGAAGCTCACCAGGAACCATCTGAATGTGTTCTCCCATGAGATTCTGGCCCAGGACACCAGAACTCTTTGAAATTAAACTGCCTATGAATTTAGACATTGCTATATACACGTTTCTGGGGCAATCAAAAGCACAAAGTAATTTCTGTTTTGGGACAGGCTTGTGTTTGTCTATCATGTGAAATGGCAGAAAGGAAAACACATATTGATTTTTGCACATGTATACTTTTTTATGGTCTCTAAAGAAATTAAAAAAAAAAAATCAGAGACTCCATTTGCTATTGCCATATGGAATATAGTGCGAGAAAAATTTACCAGCCTGCAAACCTGCAGTTTCTGGCCTTAAATATTACCTATGAATTGTGTTTTTCTTCTTACAAATGGAAATTCCTGAACATTTAAATGGGAGACTCACTTGCTTGTCCCTTGAATTGTAGTCCCACGCAGTGACCCCTTTTACTGGATTAGATTGTTTAAATCCCTCTAGCCATGAATATTTTTTTCTTGTCATCCAGATTTCTTTTAGGGAAGTGAGTAGGTCAGGAGGAGAAATACTAACCTGACTTAACTTTTGTGTGGGTAGTATGGAAAATACAGCACACTAGTTGAAGGGTGAGCTTTGAAGTTGGGCAGATGTGGAAGGGAATTTTATATTCTCTACCAGTTCTGTAATCAGGGCAAGTTGTTGAGGGAAATGGTATTTTTTTTTTTTACCTTATTATATTGTTTTTATTTATCAGCCATATGAATGTGTTAACTACCTAAAATAAAAAATAAGATTTTTTCTTTAAAAAAATTAAAAACATTTTTTAAATTACAGTTGACATTCAACATTATATTAGTTTTAGGTGTATAGTACAGCATAGTGGTTGGACATTTACATAACTTACAAAATGATCTCCTCAATTAGTTTAGTACCCCACTGATGCCGTCTTATCATTTACGACAACGTGGATGGACCCAGAGGGAATTATGCTAAGTGAAATAAGATAGACAAAGACAAATACCACATGATTTCACCTATATGTGGAATCTAAAAAACAAAATAAACAAACAAACAAAATAGAAAAAAACTCACAGACACAGAACAAACTGATATTCACCGGGTGGGAGGGGGTTTAGGGGCTGGGGGAAAAAGGGGAAAGGATTAAGATGTACAAATTGGCAGTTACAAAATAGTCATGGGGATGTAAAGTACAGCATAGGGAGTATAGTCAATAATATTGAGAAAGGCAGTCTTAAAGAGTGGTTATGAAGATGGGCTTCTAGGTCTGACATCTGGAGTTGAGATCTTGGTTCTGTTACTCATTCTGTGATCTTGGACAATTGACTTTACTTTCCTGAACCTCAGTTTCTTCTTCTGTAAACTAGTGCTTACTTTACTGAGTGGTTGCGAGGATTAAGTGAAATTAAGTATGTAAAGCTCTTGCACAGTTTCTGGCACACAGTAAGGATGCAATAAACGTAAGCTGTCATTGTCATCATCTTCAGCATCTGTAACATTATTAATTGTGATATTAGCTAAAATCACACAGCTAGTTAGTGATGGAATCTAAAAAATCCCTAGTTGCCTTATTCCCAGCCAAGTGATTTTTCTATTATGTCAAAATATGTAGCTTTGGGAGAAGATGGGGCAAGAAGTTAAATAAATAAGGGTGGAGATGATGATGATGATGATGTTAGTAATGACAGGATCATTTGAACCAGTTTTCTTTGGTTACATATTTGAATCATCTGGGTAATATCAATAATACTGATGCCTGGATTTCACCCCAAAGATTCTAATTTAAATGGTTCATGGTACAGTCTGAGTGATGGGCTTTTTAAATATATCCCTCTGGTAATTCTAATAATGTACATCCAGAGTTGAGAACTACTGGTTTAGAGGTACTTCCTTGTGGCTTGCAAATCCTCAGTGACAATGGTCAAACCAAGATCAGGCTCCACTGCCCCCATGAGGAAGCCCACAGAGAAGTTTTATTTCATGGTTCCAAAATTACCTGCTGTACAAGACTAAGATGTGAGCTCAGTGCACCTTGCTGGACATGTTGAGAGGGAACAAGCAACTGGCTACCTCTCCACTTGGGAGCCACCAACCCTGTAGTCTCTGTGGGCACCTCTCCCTGCTCCCAGCTGTGAAAGGCTAACTCAGAAGCAGAAATTACATCCATATGTGGTCCTACACATTATAAAAAGCATGGTATCCTGGAGACAGCTATGGGTGTGTGTGTGTGTGTGCGCGCGTGCATGTGCAAGAGCATGTGCATGTACATGTATATATATATAAATGAAATTACTACAATCAATTTTAGGTTCCTCTACATTTAACTATATTAAACGTACAACAGCTAAATATTATGTAAGGGCAGAACCATGATGTTGAGAGAATCTTGAGGTTATTCTGAGCTACCAGGTGGCACCATATTGCTCATCTAGCTAATAGCCTTCTGTTTAAGCAGATTAGTCAAGTCCACTTCAGGATTCATGGCCATTATTCACCAATATATGACCCCTCTTCTACCCAAGGGTAAACATAGAGAGTAGGGCCAGCCAGGCTTGAGCAGATCTCACAAAATTGAACTGATATCTCAAGGGTGTAATGTGTCAAGCTGGAGTGGAGAGGCTCAGAATCATGTCCTTGAGGAGCGAGGAGTCGAAACTGGGGTAGGAAATCCAATAACTGGGGTTCTGGAGCAGGAATCAAGGTATGGAGTCCAAAACAATGTTGTGATACCATGGAGACAGACGGTGGGCATTAGAGAAGCTAGAAAAACAGAAGGAGGCTTGGAGCCATTCTGGTACAATTGGCCATTTGTAAGAGAAGCAGGGACCAAAGTGAAGTGGACAATTATAATTGTCTATGTATCTATTGTAAATTATTTCATTTTTATAGGGAAGTATATTATAAGGAAATTAAAAAAAAAATAAACTGGCAGGTGTCTGATATTAGACCAGTGAAAAGAGATTAAAAATACTTTTGTACCTGAACAGACACTTCTCCCAAGAAGACATACAAATGACCAACATACATATGAAAAGATGCTCAATATCGCTAGCTATTAGGGAAATGCAAATCAAAACCACAATGAGATACCATCTCACACCTGTTAGAATAGCTATAATCAACAGGACAAGTAATAACAAATGTTGGAGACAATGTGGAGAAAAAGGAACCCTCCTACACTGCTGGTGGGACTGCAAATTGGTGCAGCCCCTACGGAAAACAGCGTGGAGGTTCCTCAAAAAACTAAGAATTGATCTACCACATGATCCAGCAATCCCTCTATTGGGTATTTACCCCAAAGACTTGAAAACCCATATCCAAAAAGATATTTGCACACTGATGTTCATAGCAGCATTATTCATGGTGGCCAGGACATGGAAGCAACCGAGTGTCCTATAACAGATGATTGGCTAAAAAAAACTGTGGTACATACATAAATGGAATATCACTCAGCCATAAGAAGAGATGAAATACTGTCATTTGCGACAACATGGATAGACCTCGAAATAATCATGCTAAGCAAAATAAGCCAGACAGAAAAAGTTGAAAACCACATGATATCACTTATATGTGGGATATAAACCTAAAAGCAACGAACAAAAAGTACAGGTAAACATAGACTCATAGACATGGACAAAAGACTTGTGGTTACCAGAAGGTGGGGACGGGGAGGGGGAAGGTAGATGAGGTAAAAATGGTCAAATATGTGGTGACAGGAAGGAATCTAACTATGGGCGGTAAACACACAATGCATATTGTGTGTGTATGTATGTGTGTATATATATATATCCCTTACTGTTGAATTGCACACCTGAAACTTACTGGATTTCATTAACCAATGTCATCATTTAAAAAAAAGATAAAAAGAAACTTAAAAAACAAAAATACTTTTGTAAGAAAAGAGGATTTTTGAGACTTAAAAATATTATCATGGCCACTCCCTATGCCTCTGAGACAAGAACTGTCCAAATTCAGTGCTGTCTCTCTCATATGCAGGTCTACCCAGAGGCCTGGCTAGGTTGAAGCAGTGAGATATGGAGGAAAGAGCATTTATATAGGATCAGAGACCTGAGCATGAGCTCATACTCTGGCACCTAACAGTGTGTGGTTCAGACAATCTACTTGACCCTGTGTCTTCATTTGAAAACTCATCTTGGCCAGCATTTATTGAACACCTGCTAAGTTCACAATGTGGCACTAGCTGGGGATACAAGGAGAACAGCATTTACTGAGAGAGGAAACACCCCACCGGAAAGCTTTCTAAATGTACATACAAACAGTGCTTAGAAAAGGAGTGGGGAAAATATATTAACTCTGCAGAAAACATTGTTACAGAGGTGAACTTTGTGCTGATCACAGCTGCTTACTGACCAGCACTGGGGACAGGGCTGCATGGCTGTTATGAGTTATGAACTTTGGAGTGTTAGGACTAGCTTGAAATCACTCTGCCACTTAGCAGCTGGTAACATTGGGAACATTATCTGAAAAATGAGGGTGATAACAGTATATATCCCATAGGTGAGAAGTAAGATGATACAGATGAAATGGTCAGAATGGTGCCTGGTCCATAGGAGATGCCAGCCTTTACCTCTGATTACTGAATAAATAATAGAGAAGGGATTTCCAGGAAGAAAATAGAGAGTAGGGCAGAGCATTCTAGGCATAACTTGAAGAAAGACAGAAATACGAAGAGAATGATGCACGTTGGAACTAAAGGATATAACAGGAGGACCTGCAACATGTGGGGGAGGGCAGGGGACAAGCCTATAGAGGCAAGTGGGGGCCAAACCTGGACAGGCCCTGCAGATGCTCTGAGGAGTGCGGTCTCTCTCCAGAATATCAGGGAAGCCATTCATAGAGGGTCACAGAGCTAGGTGAAAGGGTTGGATAAAGCAGTCTCTGGCAGCTTTGTTGAAGTTGAGCTGAGGAAGAGAGACTGGTGATGGGGATGTGGAAGGATCAAACGAAATAATGAGTGTGAAAAAGGCTCATTTTAATCTCCAAAATGCAACGTAAGTGTGAGTGGTCCAGAGAGACCAAGACAGTTCTGGTAACTCTCCCTTGGCTGAGGGAACCTTGGGTAAGAACCGTTCCTTTCCTGCCCTGGGAGGAAGTGGAGAGGGGCAGGGTGAGGCGCCCAACTCTTTCTTCCTGTGCCCGAGTTTGTGGCAGACAAGAATCATCTGAAAGGACTTCTCTTGCCTCAGCCTTCTTACCCGATCGGCCTCCACATCATCTCTTGGATAGGAAATTTCCCTTAGTAGCTGTAAGTAGACTAGGGATGAATGGAGTAGGCTGAATTTGACCTGTTTCTCTTAGTTACTAGCTCTGTGACCCAGGCAAATTACTCAACCCCAACCTCCTCTGGCCTCAATTTTCACATCCATTAAATGGGTTTAACACTAATACCTACCACGTAAGATGGCTCTGAGTATTAAACGAGTTAATATGTGGAAAGCACTAGAATGGAACCTGGCATACAGTAAGTGCTAAATAAGGAGTCTGTTAATTTAAAAGGATATATTAAATGATAATAATTATACCTACTTTAAAATTTATTGTGAACATTAAAGTATTTGGGGTAATGTCTGGCATATAATAAACCCTTAATTAAATTAATCTAAGGGATGCTCCAGAACCCAGGGAAAAACCAAGGTGGGGAGGTGAAGTGTGGATGGGAAGGATATTTTCCCTGTTTCAGTGAATCTACCTGAATATGGGCTTTGCCTTGTGGTATTTCTATTTGAAGTTTATTTTGTGTGTCTTTTTTGTTAATCATTTTTTTCAGTTATAAATTCTCACCTATACAACCAGCAATTTCCATCTCTGAAGAGAATTTGGCTCCACTTCTTGCCATAGGACCTGGTCTTTAACTGCCCAAAGCTGTCTGAGTCCACTTCCGCTCTGAGGCAGAAGAATGTACTAAATGACCTCCTCTCATTCTAAAGATTCTTTTTCTAAAAGTGATGTCACCATGAGGCTTCTGACAGGTCGGATTTCCATTGTTCATTGCTATCTCACACATAGCCCTCACACCTTTCATCCCATTCATCTCAATTGCTTTGCAAGAGAAATGTAGGACTGTGTCTCAGGGTCCTAGAGCTTCCCATGAGTTTCGAGAGAGAAGAGGAGGTGGATGTTTCTCCAAAGAGCAGAGAAGAAACCAGCAAATGGGGAGCTGGGAGAATAGGGACATACCTGCTGTTTAAGGGCTTTGTGCCCTTGGCCCTCTTCCATGCAGAACCTCATGGCAGCCACAAGAGGGCCAGTTTCCTCAGGAGAAATCAGAGAAGCCCAAGTGGGATCCCAGCTCTGTCTCCTGAGCTACAGGATCTAGAACTACTCACTTAACTTCTCTAGCATTTCCTCATTTGTAAAATTAGAACAACAACAACAACAACATGTCATGAGTGTTTATAAGGACCTGTGAAATGATAACTTTCTTCTTGTTTCCTAGACATGCA
>NW_011888996.1:1174576-1177195 GCF_000151845.1 Pteropus vampyrus | reverse complement strand
GCCTCCACATCATCTCTTGGATAGGAAATTTCCCTTAGTAGCTGTAAGTAGACTAGGGATGAATGGAGTAGGCTGAATTTGACCTGTTTCTCTTAGTTACTAGCTCTGTGACCCAGGCAAATTACTCAACCCCAACCTCCTCTGGCCTCAATTTTCACATCCATTAAATGGGTTTAACACTAATACCTACCACGTAAGATGGCTCTGAGTATTAAACGAGTTAATATGTGGAAAGCACTAGAATGGAACCTGGCATACAGTAAGTGCTAAATAAGGAGTCTGTTAATTTAAAAGGATATATTAAATGATAATAATTATACCTACTTTAAAATTTATTGTGAACATTAAAGTATTTGGGGTAATGTCTGGCATATAATAAACCCTTAATTAAATTAATCTAAGGGATGCTCCAGAACCCAGGGAAAAACCAAGGTGGGGAGGTGAAGTGTGGATGGGAAGGATATTTTCCCTGTTTCAGTGAATCTACCTGAATATGGGCTTTGCCTTGTGGTATTTCTATTTGAAGTTTATTTTGTGTGTCTTTTTTGTTAATCATTTTTTTCAGTTATAAATTCTCACCTATACAACCAGCAATTTCCATCTCTGAAGAGAATTTGGCTCCACTTCTTGCCATAGGACCTGGTCTTTAACTGCCCAAAGCTGTCTGAGTCCACTTCCGCTCTGAGGCAGAAGAATGTACTAAATGACCTCCTCTCATTCTAAAGATTCTTTTTCTAAAAGTGATGTCACCATGAGGCTTCTGACAGGTCGGATTTCCATTGTTCATTGCTATCTCACACATAGCCCTCACACCTTTCATCCCATTCATCTCAATTGCTTTGCAAGAGAAATGTAGGACTGTGTCTCAGGGTCCTAGAGCTTCCCATGAGTTTCGAGAGAGAAGAGGAGGTGGATGTTTCTCCAAAGAGCAGAGAAGAAACCAGCAAATGGGGAGCTGGGAGAATAGGGACATACCTGCTGTTCAAGGGCTTTGTGCCCTTGGCCCTCTTCCATGCAGAACCTCATGGCAGCCACAAGAGGGCCAGTTTCCTCAGGAGAAATCAGAGAAGCCCAAGTGGGATCCCAGCTCTGTCTCCTGAGCTACAGGATCTAGAACTACTCACTTAACTTCTCTAGCATTTCCTCATTTGTAAAATTAGAACAACAACAACAACAACATGTCATGAGTGTTTATAAGGACCTGTGAAATGATAACTTCCTTCTTGTTTCCTAGACATGCAAAACTTCTTCTCATTTTAGGGCCTTTGCGTATGCTGTTCCCTCTGCCACCACATTTGTGTGGCTAGTTTCTTTTCACCATTCATGTGTCAGAGCATATCTTCTTCTCAAAGAAGTCTTTTCTGATCATCGCATCAAAAAGGGCCACCCCCTGAAATGTTGTTACACTACTTCATTTTATTGTTAACATGACACGTCATTATTTGGTTTGATTTTCCTTTGTTTACTTGGTTATTGTCTGTCTCCTCTGAGTAGAGTGTATGTTCCACAAATACAGATTTGATGAATGAATAATTGGCACATTTGATGAATGAATAATGTATTAAAAGCACCTATATACTCAGCACCTAAAACTCAATATTATTATTATCATTACCATTATTTTTCCAGGAAAGAATCTGTTTTAATATCCTCTTGTTTCATTTCTAATAATTCAGAATTCTCTAGTCTTTTATCATAGACAATAACTTCAAACTATGTCCTAGTCAATGCATGAAAACACACTTTTAGTGAAAAATATCTATAGAAGTATGCCATTCTCTCATTTTTCTAAATATTTCAGGTGCTACACCGTCAGAATAACTATAAACTTGCCCCTTTCAAAGTGTGGCTTAAGTTGAGTTACATTTTGTGCTCTGATCTGGGCTTTCACTAAAGAATGCTATGAGAAATCATTTTAAAAATCATTTACTGTTTGAATAATATCAGGGAAATGGTACATTACAGTCCCAGTAGCCACTGTGAAAAACGCCAATGTGAGAAATTTCTTTCAAAATTTAACTCTTAGAAAAATGTTTACTAGAGACTTACTAGGACATGGACAATGAATTAGTGGTTCCAGAGGGAAGGGAGGAGGGGGGAGGTAGATAGAATAAAAGGGGTCGATATTTGGTGATGGAAGGAAATCTAACTGTGGATGGTGAACACACAAAGCAATATATATATATGACTTACTGGTGAATGATACACTTGAAACATTTGATTTTGTTAATTAACGTCATCTCAATAATTTTTAATTAAAAAAAGTTTACATCCTTTAGAAAGCTAGTATGTGTTTTTGTCTTCAAGTGGTAGGTAATAGGCCATATTTCCCTTTTTACTTCAGCTGCCAGGAAGCTCAGGACCAAAAATTTAACTCACATATAGCTGCTATATAAGCTTTAATGGTCTGCATATGTGCATTTTTTCCCTTAGTTTTTACTTTTGCATTTTTTCCTTTAGTTTTTACTTCATTTTCCATATTTATCTTCACTATGATTAATCTCTGGGAAAATAAAGAAATGACTTAGGAAAGGGCAGATACTAATGGAGACTGAACAGTCAAAACTACAGCCTAATCATATCACAGGGACAACCTGGAGAGGACACTGCTGCCATGGC
>NW_011888996.1:1149164-1174526 GCF_000151845.1 Pteropus vampyrus | reverse complement strand
CTATAGAAGTATGCCATTCTCTCATTTTTCTAAATATTTCAGGTGCTACACCGTCAGAATAACTATAAACTTGCCCCTTTCAAAGTGTGGCTTAAGTTGAGTTACATTTTGTGCTCTGATCTGGGCTTTCACTAAAGAATGCTATGAGAAATCATTTTAAAAATCATTTACTGTTTGAATAATATCAGGGAAATGGTACATTACAGTCCCAGTAGCCACTGTGAAAAACGCCAATGTGAGAAATTTCTTTCAAAATTTAACTCTTAGAAAAATGTTTACTAGAGACTTACTAGGACATGGACAATGAATTAGTGGTTCCAGAGGGAAGGGAGGAGGGGGGAGGTAGATAGAATAAAAGGGGTCAATATTTGGCGATGGAAGGAAATCTAACTGTGGATGGTGAACACACAAAGCAATATATATATATGACTTACTGGTGAATGATACACTTGAAACATTTGATTTTGTTAATTAATGTCATCTCAATAATTTTTAATTAAAAAAAGTTTACATCCTTTAGAAAGCTAGTATGTGTTTTTGTCTTCAAGTGGTAGGTAATAGGCCATATTTCCCTTTTTACTTCAGCTGCCAGGAAGCTCAGGACCAAAAATTTAACTCACATATAGCTGCTATATAAGCTTTAATGGTCTGCATATGTGCATTTTTTCCCTTAGTTTTTACTTTTGCATTTTTTCCTTTAGTTTTTACTTCATTTTCCATATTTATCTTCACTATGATTAATCTCTGGGAAAATAAAGAAATGACTTAGGAAAGGGCAGGTACTAATGGAGACTGAACAGTCAAAACTACAGCCTAATCATATCACAGGGACAACCTGGAGAGGACACTGCTGCCATGGCCCCTGGACACCGGCCTTTGTCCTTGCAGATGCAGAGTCCTGAATGGGAGCATCTACTTGGACAAAAGTGGTCATATGTACAGACCCTCACACCCAGAGGAGCATTGCAAAAAGAGTATCTCAACTTCTAGGCATCTGTATGAGAGACGGCCCTGCCTCCCATCCAGACTCAAATGGTAGGGAGTTCTTCAAACATGGGAATAGTGTTCAGATATTAGACAGCCCCCCTCCCAAGTAACTGTTCATTAGAGTCTATTTTTGTTTGAGGAATTATTTTTTTTTATACATCTCAAAGCCTTTGTGGAATGAAGTGGCAATCAATAAATACATATAACAGATGTGAATTGCTCCATGCCACAAAGTGAAAGAAACCTTTCATTTCCTTACTTTTCTAAATGAAAACCTGCTCTGGGTTCCATTCTCTAACGTTGGTGAGATTCTGTGTAAGTTCCTTATTGTGGCTCCTTCTTCATTCCTTGGACAATCAGAGCCCTGGAGTCATAGTATTCAGAAAAAAAAAAAAAAAGAAAGAAAGAAAAGAAAAAGAAATGGCAGGATTCACTCTCTGAGAAGCACTCCCTGTAGTTGCTATGCGGATTCCTGTTGTCCAGATGCCTGGGCCCACTCTGAGGTGAGTGTTCCTGTGGTAGCACCCTATCTCCTGTGGGCCAAGTTCATGTGCTGCATTTGTTGTTTTCCTGGGCCATTCTGATGTGAAGGCGGAAGTATTTTGGATACCTTTTGGTGGATAGAATCACTTCCTGGTGTGAGGAAGTCAGCCTGTGCAGTAGGTTCATGCAGACACACAGTGGCGGGAACACAGCCGTGCACCCACATTGTGCGTTCTTTTCTCCCCAGCTCCTCCCTACTCTAGACCCAGTGTTGGCGTATTTAACCATCTTACACAAAAGAGGGTAGCGCACAATACACAAAGTCCCTTTAGCTTTGTCTCAGTTGGGATATTAAGGACATTCTGAGTGTGGGACACTGGAGCATTGTTCTCTCCACTAAGTGGAAGAGAGTGACATACTATATTTTTGAACATAAAAGGAGGCTGGTTTGACCAAACTCCTTACAGAAGGCAAATCCCCAGGATAATGCTGAGATACCAGGCCGAGTTTCCAGGGCAGCAGTGTTGGACTCTTCCCACCCCAGACAAAAACAGGACAACGAACGTGCATTGGAGACTGCTGCTCTCCTGACGGCATTATCCCCTGCCCTGAGCATCCAGGATTAAAAAGGCTCATGTTGCCATCTGAACACCAGAGGGCACCATTAGCCTGGTTTCTAGACTCCTGCCGCTGTTCTGATCAGATTAAGAACCTGACAGGTCAGACACTGAAGTAAAACCCAATATTTTAGATCCATTTTGGAGCCAGCAGCTGGCTTTGTTGTGAATTAAGGTCACCAACAGTAAAATAGGGCAGACACTTCTTGATTCCTTTCTGTCCAGTCTCAAAATGGATAAGGATGAATAAAGCTGGTTTAAATGGTTTCCAAGGAACGGATAATTCCAGGCATATGGGGCAAATAACAGTGATTCTGGGCATGAGAAGAACAGAACTTTCTATGGAAGATAAGAAAGTCTTTTAAATAATTTCAGTGAGAAGCTTTCCCGGGCTCTACCACCTCACTCATCTCAAAACCAAGCGGCAGACCCTCTTCTTCTGTGGAGCAACAGCTCCAATCAACCCCACCCTGCCGTCTAGTGTCGTTCCCACAGCTTCCCTTTGCAAGTAGCGCATCATGGGGACCAATAGCAGCCACCAAAAGCCTTACACTGGGAGTTTGTTATCTTTTAAAATCTGTCCTGATTCAGAGTAGGCTTATGGATAAGCACTTGTTTAAACAAATGAAAAGTGCAAAGATCTCATGGAGTGTGATGAAAGCTTTTGGTCCACAGTTTTTTTGTTGTTGTTGTTTGTAACTGAATTGAATCTATAGATGAGTTAATGGGGCCACGAAAGGTGATCTCAGCAGAGCTTTCACTTGAAAATACTGATAGCAGTTATGGTTTTGAAAATAATAAAAACAGATTAAAAATCCGTAGTTCAGACTCTAGTCACTCATTCACCATCTAATTATGTATTAAACACTGGCAATTTGCCACCGTGTCCCATTGGTGCCCCATAGGAAGATGAGCTAGGTGGCCCTTTGCCCTGTGGCTGTTCATTGTCTTGTGGGAGATAAATACACGTGAAAGGGAATCGCTGTGTAGAGGGTAAAGACTGGAATGTAAACAGTGCTCCTGGAACATAGGAAGAGAACAACTCAGTATGGAGGGTTAAAGGTGATTTTCTCCTTCAGTAACGTTATACCTAATATTACACTCATTAATTCACACAAGTTTATTACTTGGCATCTAGATACCAGGGACTGTGAGGCAGGGAGCACACTCCAAGAGTAGGTGAGTGAAAAAGGGTTTGTTATAAAGTCAGATTACCTGGGAGCAATTGGGGATCTTATATAAGCTCTCAAAACTAACCAGCAAAGGCTTCCTCACAGGACAAGTTCCACACTGAGGAGAAACTTCTGGAAAACTCTTCCTGCCCCATGGACCCGACACTCCCTTCTTTCATTTTGACCTGAAAGAGGAGTGTTTCTTTTTCTCTCTTTGACCATATTCATGGAACCAAATGTGTCATATATCTCAAGAGGAGGAGTGGAAACATTTTATTCTTCCTAAAGATCACTGAGCTGTGGAGAAATTGAAGAAAGAGGAAATTAATACAGAAGAGTTAAATTGCAAGTTTCAGAAATCCAGCTTAAGGAAACTTAAACCAACATTAGAATTTATGGGAATGATGCTTGTATGGCTTACAGAATTGAAAGAGCACCTGATCCTGTTAGCTTTGGGATTAGATCTGGGGACCTCACTGACTAGAAACAATTTCTCTATTAGTCAAGGCTCTTAGTTGCTAGTGACAGAAACCCAACTGAAAATGGCTTAAGCCAAACAAGGCAGGAATAGATCATAGATGAAAGGAACTAGAGACTCCATACCATGAAGACTCTCCTGTCACCTTAGCCTCTCTGGGATTCGATCTCCATTCTTTTCTATAGACTGCAAGTTTTCTCTGAGGGGTTAGAACCAAGGTTGCTGGTAGTTCTTTGCTGACATCATTTCAGCTTTGCCAGTAAAGCAAAAAGGGGTCATCTTCCCCAATTCCATTTAGAAAAATCTTGGTGAAGGGCCCTGATTGGCTGTGCACCTGTCTTTCTCCAATCACAGAGACCAGGGGCAGGTAGAATACTATGACTGGCCCAACCTTGGCCTGGGTCTCTCCCCCTGGCTAGGGTGAAAAGCAGTTGGAGTGGGGAAACACAGATTTCCCAAAAGAATGAGGTACTGTCCCAAAGAAGGAGTCAAGGGCATTGGGCCAATAAAAAAGCAGAGCTCTGTTACTAAAGAAATAGATTGGGAAAGAAATTTACAAAATTTACAAAGTTTTATTAAGTGCCAAACCTACATTACATCTCACAAATACTGACATTTGTATTTGAACCCAAAATTTACTTTATCAAGACTTTCTCCCTCAAAGCTCTAATGTGGGCTATAGTTGGTCCTATAGGAAGAACAACAATGAAGACTTTAATGGAGAAATCCATTTACAAATACATGTTTTTTAAAATACAGTATAATAAATGGGAATTTAACTTTTAACTTTTCTTATGACCATGTCTTGTTCAGCAAGAGAATGTGCTTATAGTCTACCTAAGGTTTGGAGCATGAACTTTTAAAACAATTCTTTTTGAAGTGTAAGATTTTCGATATGGACCCTAAGGTATTGCCTTTAGGGATGTTTAATGCCATGTTATATTCTCTAAGGAACAACTACTAAGAAAAAGAAAACCTGTTATCTGTTGTTTCCTCTCCTTATGGACCATATGTAATTAAACAGAGAATAAACTCTGAACCAAGTCTTCTAATCCTTACTCTAAAATACCTAGTCAGGACAATTCAAGAATACGTGCAGAGGAACTGGGGTTCTGTGTTGGCATTCTGCTGCACTTGTGTGTGTGTGTGCATTGAAGCACCTCGTTCTGTCTTGTTCTCACTTTTTTGCCTTGAAGGAATCAGGCCTGCCAAATGTTGAAATGTACACCCAACTAATTGAACTAAAAGCTTATAGACTCAGCCAAAGCTGTTGATTTGGGGGTTTTCCTTTAGCCAAGGTGAAGTTCTCCATTTGATTTTTATTAAACTTCATGCTGGAGGTGCGGCTGGGCTGGCTAGTATATATTAAGAACAACAATAACAACAAAATACTACAGTGAGGAGTCCTGGACGTCTGAGCACATATTCCCTTGCTTAGAAAATTCCTTCAACTTGGTTGGTTCATGCAAACTCTAAATGTCATGTTTTAAAAGTCAATTTATGAGTAAAGAAGTTTCTTAAATATCCATAATAGTGAGAAGAGGAAAAATGCTCTTAGACACAAATTTTTACAAAATCTGTATCGTTTCTGCTTTTAAAGGTTGGGCAACATATTTCAGATCAGGGTAAGTGCGCCTTATCCAAGAATTTACCCTGAATCAAAGAAAAAGTAAGCTTTAAGTTTCAACATGGCACAGTCTTCTACATGTAAAGAATGGAGGGTGGCCATCATGGTTAACTGTTTTACAAGGTATTGTAATGCGCCTTATGTCTTTTGAGACTAGTGAGGGAATAAACAGGAGCTTATTTGACTTATATAATAAAGAAGTGGGATTTTGGCATTCCCAGGACAGTCTATGGAGCAAAGGGGGTGGAGTGAGGAAACATGGAAGAAGGGTTGTAGAGATGGCTGGCAAGAAGGTCTCAGGGGTGGGACCAAGTGAAGACTTGTTTAAAAACAAAGACATCTAAAGATCTTTCAAGTCGTCTTCTGGGTGGTGTGACAGTCTAGCTCCTCTACACCTTCACCACCAACCTGTTAGACATGGCATCCCTGTGTGCTGTGGGGAACCAGAGGTCAAAACAATAATGACTACATTTAAGGCAAGATGACAAGAAGAGACAGTCATAGGACAGAAGAAGGACAGCATAAACAGAATGTTGGAATAAGAAGGAACTAGGAGAAACACACTCTTCCAAGAATCCCCAGAAATATCAGGAATAGGAAAGTTACTATTTTTTCCACCTTATGTGGGATGTAGGTTCTAGACATTTAAAAATAATTATTAAAGAAAGCATGCCCCTACAAGGCGGCAAGGTTCACCAGCACCCAGATGGCTAGCCCTTGGGTCACACTACCATCTCTTAGGCACTCTGCTAGGGTTTTCCCCTAGCTTTTTCATTAATTTCCTTATAGATATTTGACTACCTGGTTCTAAAGCATGTTAGTGTACCCCGAGGATAAATGGCATGAACTGAGTTTTTCTAAATTAATAAATTTCAAAAAACTGTGATTTGATGGGAGGGAGGAAGAGGGCAAGGAATAACCAGGTTAAGTTTTCTGCCTATATATTTGAGTTTTACAAAATAGAAATAGTCACATTCAACAGTTGCTGTGAAGATCTTTCATTTCTTTGTGGGGGAGAATGGCAGCTTGAATTAATTGGCCTCAGTTATTGGTTTCCTTTCATCTCTAACCATGTAAGAAAGATAACCACAGAATTGTGATAATTATAGAGTAATGAGGCCTGTGTGTTAAAGGTAAACCTAACTGGCGATGTAATAGAGATTCTGTAAACATTTTGTCCCTTTGCACATTTTGCAGACAACTTTTAAGGAAGCATCAGCTCGTTTCATGGGCTTCCTTGGGTGAGCTCTGTCCTGGCAGACAGTGACTCCAGCTTTTAATTCTTCTTTTGTTCAAGCTGGTGCCCTTCATATGTTTTCAGCCATCAATCATGTGGCCAATGCAACCTGTCCTGGTGGAAATTTGGAGGTTATGGTCAGGGCTTTGGGCCTAGATGGCCCATGAGATGTTTTTCTGGAGAAGGACAGCAATAAGCAGCCCTCGTCTATAGCCTCACTGTTCCCTTATTTCTCTTTTCTCCTGGTTATTTTGCCTGGAACCACGGACATTGTTGAAGTAGGTAACCACCCACACAAAGAAATTATTAGAAAAGGCCTTCCTTCGCTGTTGGAGCCATTTATTCCAAAGGAATTAGGAGGTGGTTGTTCCACACCGATTTCCTATTTTCTAGCTATATGTCATGCTAAGAAGTGTTAGAGAATTTTTCTAAAGAAGAGTTTTTTTTTTTTTTAACTAATGTTAACCACATCCCTTAGAATTTTATGTGGGCAACCCATAATACACAGACACACACAGGGAGGTTTAGAAGGATCCAGGACACCCGAAATGTCAACACAACCACCAGGTGTGTGTTCTCATAAGTAATGGGAGATGAAGTTAGCACTAGAATGTAGCAGGCCATGGATGCCAGGAGAAGCCAAGGAGCTTATTGAGGAGAAATATAACATTATATTTTCAGGTATTGTTGCTACACTTCCTAAGATGATAATCTTGGGAAGATGGGCAATGCCTAAATTGCTAAAATATGAGCTAAATTCTAAGAGAGGATCAAACAACCCATGGCAGCCATTCAAATATTTAAAAAAACGCAGCAAAAGGGTCATAGTGTTGGCTCCGCCCAATCATAAAAATACACTGTACAGGGAAAGAACCAGTATTCATTTGATGCTGTGTTTAAACAAATATCAAATAATAAAATCCTTATGGGGAAGATAGGGTTGTTTTCCCCCTTTTAGAGCTACTGTGGGAAAATAAATTTATCAAGGGACATATTTAAATTAAAGGAAAAGCAGATCAGTTTCAAGCGGTAGGGTGTGTGTGTGTGTGTGTGTGTGTGTGTGTGTGTGTGTGTGTGTTTCAAAGAGGAAAATATGATTCAATTCATTTGATGCTTAAATTAGTATCAATGTGAAAGGAAAGTTTTAAAATGTGCTTCATTCTCAAATGCTAGCTAGTTAAAGAACAGGAATAGAAAGAGTGATAGAATAAAAAAAGAGAAAAAAAAGGCGGAGAGGAGAGAGAGAGAGGAGGAGGTGGAAATAGGAAGAGAGAGGATAAAGGACCAAGAATGGGGACAATGAGAGCCAAAAACCCAACCGAGACTAGCTTAGGCCAAACAGGGCAGGGATGATTCATAGACTTGTAGAAAGAGCTCAAGAGGCCATAATCAAAAAGTCTCAAGGAGTCAGAAAAGTGGGAGTAACTGAAGACAAACTGAACTCTTATCTAAAAAAAAAGAATAAGAGGAATTGAGAGTGCCTCACATGATATAGTTGGAGAGGTGAAGAGTTAGATTTAGTCCCAGAAAGACTTAATGCAAATTTCCCATTTGACATTTGTATAAATAGGTATAAATTTACCCTCAATTATGTTTATCAATAGTTTGTGCAAAGGGATTTAGAAGCCAAAATTTTCAACAAAGCTGTTTAGAAAGTTCTGTCTTTAAGCATATTATTTTATAAATGGGTGTTCCTTGAATTATTTTATTAAATTTTCATACTTTTATTGAAGTAAAATATACACGACATAAAATTGACCATTTTAGCCATTTTTAAGTGTACAGTTCAGCGGCGTTAAGGACATTCCCACTGTTGTGCAACCATCACTACCATCCAATTCTAGAACTTTTCATCTTCCCAAATTGAAACTGTGTATCCATTAAATACTAACTCCCCATTCCCTTCTCCTCCCAGCTTCTGGTGTCCACTATTCTACTTTCTGTCTCTGAACTTTGTTTTTAAGACCAATTCATTATAATTTGTAACTGTGGCATCATTTCATAATCTCAGCATTTGAGAAACAAAGTCACGGACAGAAGGCTTTTTGAGGAAAGGTAGGGCTTATGCTGACGTTTCAAACTCTTAAATCCCATATTTATTAATTTCAAAATGAAATTTCAACTATTTCTCAGATATAAAGTGTTCATTTAATTGATTCTAAATGAATAGTTAACAAATTTGTCTTTATTTTTAGGGATCCCTAGGAACAAAGACATTGAAGTATTGGTTTTTAAAAGTACACGAAATTAAATAGTTACGTCAATCATTTATTTCTATTTGACTGGAATATATTGAAACTAGTTAGTGAAGTCTCATGTCCTAAATATTTACATAGTATATATGAAATGGTTTCTAAAATGATTGAGAAAGCATTCACCACTTTTGATGGAGTAGTTAATTATTCTTTGCAATTTCTTTTACAAGTAAAACCTGGAATATTAACAAATAGACAAGAGAGCAATAAACAATAGATACTGCAATGATTTAGCTAATACTGTTTGGAGTTCCGAAACAAAAATGATTATGATAAATTGGTAGTAAATGTGACATTCTCAGTGCATGTAAATAAACCCTGAATTTGAGAACTTCTGTTTTCCCAGAGCCCTAGTAAATACACTTTTAACAGAGATCTCATGTAAAGTAACCATATGCTTATAATTATCCAAATATTGTAGATCCCCTGTGTGAAATTTCACATCTTTATTGCTTCTATTTTAATGTTTACAAAGTTGGTAGTAATTTTTAAAACCAAGTCTGATCCTAAACAGGAAAGACAATTTCCTATGTAACTGTAATTTTCTATGCAAGATTTAGCAAGGATCAAATCATTTCTAGAATTTAATCATCTTTACTCTCATAAGCATTCTATGTGCTCATTTGAGAAGGCACTTTGCTCAATTTAAGTATCCCAATACCTATTAGCAAAGTGCAATATGTTTTTAATCTAGAATGTTTGGACAAGCGTAAAGCATGTTGAATCATTACAGAAGAAAAGTAGTGCCACAAATTCACAGTGAAATACAGTGAAAGCTCACTATGACAAATTTAACCTTTGTAGAGTAGTTACTTAGGAAAAAGAAATTCTTAAGAGAATATGAAAGTAGTTAAATTGAACTTCTAAAATGTAATTCCAAAGCAAAGGTATAAAGATGGAAAACTACTAAAATTAGCAGAGAATTATTTGATATTTAAAAAATCCAGATGGTTGAGTAATTAATGATCACCGTGCTTACTAATATCTGTAATAAGAATTTACATTTGCTGTTGTATGTAATCTGCATAAAGACCTTATAGGGATGTTTTTATTGCTATCTGAGGTGACAAAACTAAAGTTAGAAAATCTTGAGTTTCTAAAGCTAGGAAGTGACAGGGCTGGGATCCAAACCATTAGCTCAAGGCCCTCCTCTTTTACTTAGTATCCATAGTTTGTAAGAAGATGTCTACTGTCAGCTTCATTCTGATGCAGTTTCTGCTTCCTTTTCAGGTTCTAAACAAGCCCAACTCCACTTATTTTTAGAGACCTAGCCAGATTAGCCATATTTGGCCTGGTATGACTGTAAGCAATTAAATACACCTGGTTTGCACGGGGAATGAAAATTATTTGCTCATTAGAAACGAGAATCATTAATTTGAGAATAAAGTTGCATATTATGCATTTCTTTTACAGCTTTCTCTTAAAAATCAAAGCATTTCTTGAAGTTCTTGGCAGGTAGCTTGCCCCTATTTCATGGTGTACACCGAAGAGGTTTGCAAATCTCAGCTTGTTAAAGTATAGATCCCTGGGCCCCTGCTCCAGAGTTTCTGATTAGTAGATCTAGGGTGAGGCCTAAGAATTTGCATCTAGCAAGTTTCCAGGTAATGATGATGCTGCTGGACCAGGGGCCACTCTTTGAGAACCGCTGGTGGTGGTGGCAAACTACAACATGGTTGGACATCTACATGCCCTGCCCGCAACCAAAGGAGAGCAGATTTGATACACATGGTGAGTCTTTATGCTTCTTTCAATATTCAGAACTTTATCAAATTCCCTCCCCATCTCAGCACTCTCATACTGGTGGCAGGTGTGGGACTGACTGAATCTCCGAGTCACACCTCGTTCAGCTGGTAGAGTGGGGAAACTGAGGACCAGAGAGGTTATGAATATTATATCATTGGGCACAACTCTTTATTCCATTTTATTAACTTGTCTGTAAATCATTCTATGAAAGAATGGGAATGCCTGAACAAACAAACAAAGGAAATGGAGATATCAGTCTCTATATAAATCGAGGAAAGTAAGAGGAATTATGGGGCGGGCACCTCCCAGTCTAGGTTGTAAAGAAGTTTTTTCATGAATACCCTTCCCCAAGAAGTTAAAAAACATTTTTTTTAAAAATTCTTCTTCCACTTTTCCAAAGCAGAGTCCTCACCCTTCTTTCTGATGCTCAGGACTTTATGTTTTTCACTCTTCACTCCTTTTGAAGAACATTGCTCAGGGCTCTAAGCCTAAGGGTTTCTTTATTTTTTTCTTTGTTGAGGAAACTTTTCTGCAGATGAAATTTTATGGAAACGTCAAAAACTAAGGAGCTGGGCTGCATGAGTTGGAGCAAGTGTGGGCAATGTGAGTCCCTCTTGGTCAGTGTCCTCATTCATCTTTCTGGAAGGTCTTGAAGCTCAAAGAAACAGAATTAAAAACGCTCTGCCCTGGTCCTTTTCGTCATTACCTTTATTTTAATCAAAATTTACCAGTCTAAAATCTCACTTCTCTTGGACGACATAAGTGACAGCTAGGTAATCCTATCAGATTATCAGTTTAACTATTCAGAATAGCAACAGTAAAATATGAAAACACTCAACATTTGTATTTTAACTGGGACTTTATGTAGACAGTACCCTCAAACTAAAGAAACGATTTTATTTGTGCAAATTTCAGGTGTCAGAATATCTTCTTAGGATATATTCCAAGAGCTTTTAAAGAATGGTTACTTCACCTGTGGGTAGGTCCTGTACTAAAAGTCCAATCTCCTCAATCACTTTTATAAAAGTTGTCTTTCAAGTGACACTTCAGTGAAAATTGATGTAATAACAGAGATAAACTCCCATATTTATTTAAGAGAATCTTCTCTCCTTGGGTCAATATGAAATAATAATTTAAAGATAACAGCACAGATATCAGATATTAACAGGGAAATTATATTTGTTTTCCGTCCTATATGTCTGGGCAGGCATATATTTCATTTATGGATGTTTCGTTGCCAAATGCTGCACACACCTTATATATGACTTTCTAGTTTCTTAAAATCTTGTTAATAGATGTTCCTATTCCTTGTACATCTTTCAGGCTTTTGCAAATATTCCTACCTCCAGCGTGGTTTTGGTTTTCCGCGGGTAATTCCATCTGTGTCCACATGGGGGCAGGACATACCATACTGCATAGTTGTCTGTGTTTCCTTCTATTTGGGGTGGGGAGTGTGTGTGTGTGTGTGTGTGTGTGTGTGTGTGTGTGTGTGTGTGTGTGTGTGTGTGTTGGGGGATGGTGCGGTAATCTAAACACGAAAAGAACGCCCTGGTTAAGCTGCCAAAGGTGCCTACACCAGACCTCCTCACTTCGCCTCAGGAAACTCTCGCCTTTTTTTTCGTGTTCTTCATAGATAAAATTGCTGAAGAAATTAGGAGAGAATCTAAGACTGGACTGAAGGCTTAATTCTATAGCATTACTTATATTCACAAAATGTGAGCAGATCTAAAGGCATATTTTGACTTGTAGTGTGCTCTTTGTATCTTTATTTTTACAACACGTGTGCACATGCAAGTGTACACACACACACACACACACACACACACACAGAGCAAAGGCCTTGGCATGGCCTTGTTAACATTGTGGCGGATTCCTATTTAAAAGAGAAAAAACGCTTTACAGATTACTGTGGATCATTGTCACTATATTTGAAAGCTGAAATTTTTTTTAATATAGGGCAAGTGTTGTATTAGGAGTCAGAAAGACTTGCCTCCTAGTCCTGGTTAGATTTCTTACAGATTGTGACCTTGACAAACTCTTCTGAGTTTGTCTGTCCCTCTGTTTGATCATTTGTGAAATGATTGCTACAACCCTTTCTGGCAAAGGGCAGCCAGCACTTTCCTTGCATAGATCAGAGGCTAGTAGCAATGAAGCAGGGTAATATCTGCCCCAGGCGAAGCCAGGAATACAGACCACTTCCTTTGTGGTCACTGTCCCAGTGCCATTTACTCTTACACATGACTCCATTTAGTGTGCTAAGAGATCCTAAGGTGGAGCAAATAGGTTCATCACTTTGTTTCCTGTTTACCAATAACTTGTAGCAGATAATAATTGCTGTGGGCAAAATGAAGAGAGAACATATAGGGCTGCAGGAAACATTTTATTGGATGGAGGTTCTGAAACCATGAATCATCATTAACCAGATTCCATACTGCTAGAAATTAAAATACTGATAACACAAACCACAAGTGTTCATTGCCCTGAGGGAAGAGGAGAGCGACCACAGGGAAAAGGCCTCTCGGGATGACACGCATAGGCAGACCAACAGAGAGACAGGTGGAGCAGGCCAGGCAAGACAC
This sequence comes from Pteropus vampyrus, assembly GCF_000151845.1. NCBI lineage: Eukaryota > Metazoa > Chordata > Mammalia > Chiroptera > Pteropodidae > Pteropus > Pteropus vampyrus. The sequence goes on along the minus strand of NW_011888996.1, from coordinate 1,161,348 downwards.
ATGCGCGCCTGGGGTGACAAGTAGGCAGAAGGGGACATGCTGCCCATGTGAGTGAGAAATGAGGGGCTTTGAGTCTGTGGTTTTGAAGAGGTGGCATGGGCAGGCCATACTGAGGTGGTAAAGACCTGCAGAGATGGGCAGAAGGGCACGAAGAGATGTTGAAGGAAATGGGCTTGGCAGTAACAAAAGAAAACCAAGCCCTCTACCCCCCCCCCAAAAAAAAGAAGAAAAAGAAGAAAAAGAAAAAGAAAAGGACCAGCAGACATGCTTTGGGCATAATGCTAAGTGACAAAGGAAGGAGACAGCATAGCATCTATCCTTGCATTACAGTAATATGAAAATGATGTGGCACAGAAATATAAAGAAGGAATGGAAGGGAACCCATAAAAGCAAAACATTTTGATTTATTGTCGTTGCAAAAAATCTGAGAAGCAATTGTTTCCATTCTGTTCCATTTCTTTTTATGCTGTTAATTTAGTAAATAATAAACTGCTTTAAAACAGGGAAAGAGGAAGAAAGGAAAGCACCTTGGAGTCTAAAGTTTCAGAACTTGACGATCATGAAACCAAAACTAGGTTTGGGCCAGAAGGAGCATCCATAGAGAAGGGCAGCACCTCAACAGCCCAGTGGTTCAGGGCCCAGACTGTGGAGCAGTGTGACCTTGGGCCACAGTTTTCTTATATCTGTAAAATGGGGATAATATGGACTTATCCCATAAAATCATTTTGAAGATTAAATGAAATAAAATATGTAAAGGGCTAACAACCGTACCCAATACACAAGTTCTCTCTTTTTTTCTGCCATTACCTGGGCAAGGCTAGTGCTCAGAGTGGAGGACACAGCTCATACCTGAAGGAAGTTAAGGAGTGACGGTAGCAAGGAAGCAAAACTCCCTCCTCCAACAGTCAGGTGAGAGATCCCTGCAGGGATAGGAAAAGGAATGAAAAACCAAAAGGGAGAAGGGAGAAGAAAAGGAGTGGAAGGGGGTAGAGTGATTGGGAACACACACACACACACACACACACACACACACACACACACACACAGCGGTGGCAGCAGCAGCAGGGAGGGGAGGAAATCATCTGAGATCAAATAAACAATAAGGAAGAGAAAAGGGCAAGAAAGAGAGATATTGGGCCAGTGATAGATTCTTCTATGTTGGAACGGGAAGAACACTGGGTTTGGAGTCTGAGCCCTGGGTTCTTCTGTCTCTGACTGTATGTCCTCTTGGCTAAGTGTCTTTGGTAAAGTCATTTATCCCCTCAGTCTCATTTTTTAAATCTGTGAACGTGAAAATAGTAAGGCCAACCTCACAGAGTTGTTGGGGCGATTAAAGTAGAGCATTTCATGGCTGGGGGCTGAACACCGGGTAAATGCACGGGGAAACTTCAGACCTTTAGCGTTTCAGAACACAGAGAGCAGCAGGAGAGAAGAAGCCCTCCGCCTCGCCTTGCAGCGTCAGGCCAGGAGGGGAGCGAGGCAGTGGGCGGGAAGACTGGCCTGGAGAATCTGGGGACAGATAAAGGAAACTCGTGATGGGGCGAGGCTGGGCTGAAGAGAAACAGATTGGGGAAGAGCTGCAAAGGGAGGGTCCGCGGACGGGGAGGTGGAGGCTGGAGCGGGAGAGGGTGGGAAGGCAGAGAGCGACGAGAAGGCAGAGTGAGAAGAGAAGCCGGCTGCAGGAAAGGGGGTTGGAATGCAGAAGGCACTTGGGGAAGGAGGAAGTTTTGAAGGCGGGAGGGAAAGAAGAGAGGGAAAATGGGGATTCAGTGGAGGCGGGGGCCAGGCCTCCAGAGGAAAGAGGACCCGGGGAGCAGGCGAAAGAGAAAAGAAGCGGTATATCCATCGTCAGAAGAGGTTGGGAACTTCGAGGAGAGAGGTTGGGGCCTGGAGGAGAGCGCAGCAGCTTTTAGCATCCATCCAGATGCCTGGCCTTTGCCTGACCTTCAGGGTCGGAGACAGACGCGCTGTCTTTGTGGAGAGCGGTACCTACCGAGAGAATGGAACTGTTTAGGGCTGGGCCCTGCGCCTGGCGCGCGGCGAGGCTTCTCTGGCCCTGGGCTAAGCCCCGAGGGGAGCGAATGGACAGCCTGGAAGTTGACGCCGAGGAAGGAAGGTACCACCGCCCAGAGCTTGCGCGCAGTCCGCTACAGTGGTGGCTGCTCCGAGCTGTCTCTGGAGGGCGCCGCTGTCACTTCCCTCCTACGGGGTCTCATGCTTCTGGCAAAGTGGAGGACCCAGATACCGCGCTGCGCTGCGGAGGGACCTAGTTTCAGACAATGCTAGGGAGACCCTGGTGCTGCTGGTGTCCCTGGCTTCCTCGTTGCGGGGTGGCCGCGCCCGCCTTCCCCTCCCTAGAGCCCGGGGCCAGCTCTGCGCGTACCTCCCAGCAACCCCGCGCGCGTCCCGCGGGGGCGCTGCGTATCCCTGCCACACCGGCACACCGCGGCCCCTCTCCCCTACACCTCCGGCCCGCACCGCCAGGCCTCTCCTCCCACCCTCCGCTCCCCTCCCCTCCCAGCTAGGGGCGGGAGGGGGCGTGGCAGGGCCGGGGTTTGTGTGACTGGGACCCGGCTCCTCGCACTCCGAATTAGCCAGAGGAGCCGGGCCCGGCCGCTGTCCAGCCGCTTCGTGCCCCTCGCGCCCTGCGCTGCCGCCTCTTGGGGAGACGTTGCCACTCGCTCGCCATGGATACTCCCAGGGTCCTGCTCTCGGCTGTCTTTCTCGTCAGTTTCCTGTGGGATTTGCCCGGTTTCCAGCAGGCTTCCATCTCATCCTCCTTGTCCTCAGCGGAGCTGGGCTCCGCCAAGGGAATGCGAAGCCGCAAGGAAGGGAAGATGCCACGGGCGCCGCAGGAGAGTGCCTCGGCCCGGGAGCCCCTGGAACGCCAAGAGTCACAGCCGCGGCCGCAGGATGAGTCCCGGCGGCGGCCACCGCAGCAGCCCCAGGCGCAGGAGCTTCTGGACAGGGCCCCGCGCGTGGTGCCCCACGAGTACATGCTGTCAATCTACAGGACTTACTCCATCGCCGAGAAGCTGGGCATCAATGCCAGCTTTTTCCAGTCTTCCAAGTCGGCTAATACGATCACTAGCTTTGTAGACAGGGGACTAGGTAAGTGGCAAAGAAGATGCCCGACTCCTTTCTCCTTGGAGCTCCGCAGCCTGGGCGCTGCTCCAGCTCTGGTAGAAGGTTGCATTTGTGAATTCCCTTCTCGCTCTGGACATCTCCCCCTTTCTTAAATTTTTTATTTTTTAAATTTTTTCCCTCAAGCCCTAGTAAGTTTCTGGATGCGGCTGCAGATTTAATTACAGTTTGCAATCCTCCCTCGCTTCCTTCTTTCCCTTCTTTCCTTTCTCCCTTCCGTCCTTCTTGTTATCTTTTTCAGAAAGCTGCGTGGTGGCCGCTCCTCTGGTGGCTGGTGGAGTAAGCGTGGAGGACGGGAGGTGGCAGGCAAATGATCCGGGCTGGAGAGGGGTCGCGGAGGGGACTGACGGAATCCGTACCATGGGGTCCCGGGTGGTGCGGGGTGCGTGGTATAAGGCCTGAGCTGCCAGGGGGACCCGGCGGGCCCTGGGGCGTGAGTGAGCCTTGGAAAGCCCCGAGTCCTCTTTCGCTCCGGGAAAAGCCGGCAGAAGCGAGTCTGGAGGTCGCAGGAGCGAGTCCGCGATTAGCGTGTGGCAGTGCCCTGGCCCCGCGGCTGCAAGGGTTCTCCGCTCGTCCCTGTGCTGGTTGTGGGGATGCTTGTCGTCAACCCGGCGGGAGCCCAGCGCCCTCGGGCTTTCTTGCTCTTGAAGCGCGCCGCGACCGAGTGGCGGGGGCAGCAACTGGCAAGTCCGGCCGGGGGCAGGGGTAGGGCAGCTAAGTTTGGGAGTTTGTTGGTACACATGAATGCACGGGTGTGTTCATCCATCTCTCTCAGCCAGCTAGCGCTCCTCTCTCTGTGCTCCTACCAGGGCGCCTGTCACCGGTCCCCTCTGCGGACGCGGGTGCCTGGGTAGGTGTCTACGGAACCCCTGCACCCGCTTCTTGTTGCCTATGTAGCACCGCAGCGCAGCGACTGCTTTGGAGATAACCTCGCGCTTCCCCCAGTCCCAGAAATTAGGGAGGGATCCACAGGCGCCGGAACTCAGCTCCTGAAGAGGAGAGACAATAACGTGGAAGGAGACAGGAAAAGAGGGAGAAAAAGAAAAGGAAGGGTAAAGGGAAAGAAGAGGACGAGAAGAAAGGAAGGAGGAGATAAGCGGGATTTAGGCAGTTATCTGCTCTGCCATCCTGCCCGGACTTAGCTCCGCGCGTTGACGGGTTTCCAGCCTTTCACTGCCGTCAGTGAAAGTTGGGGTCGCCCAGGAACCTGCGAGCGCCGGGGTTCGGCTGAGAGGGCTGCTCCACCAGGGCTGCTTTTTGGGTACCCGCACGTCCTCGAAGCTTTTTAGAGTAGGCTGACGGCTTGGGGCTTCCAGACCCCAGCCTCCTCCTTTGCAGCCACCTTCTTTGTGGGCAAGGGTCTTGCCCTCGCCAGGTTCGCCGCTGCAGCCGGAGGTCAGCGAGGTTCATGAGCTGCTGAAAGGTCCGGGCGGCAAATTAACGCTGGGTATTTTATGGCGATTTTAGGATTACTAAAGTCATCTTTGCAAATACACGTGGCTTCTTCCTAGCACTGGAACTGGGTCCCTGGCCTCCGTGCTGCCAGCGCAGCGCGCCAACTTCCCTTCACCTCCCCCATCTCTACCTCTGTCTCCCTCCCTCCTAATCTTCTGTTTATCGTCTGCCTTTTCCACCACCCTAGTCGAAGGAGGGACTAAGGACGCTCAGAGAAAATTGCTCAAGAAGCCTTTCCCCAAGGGAAGAAATCCCGGAGGTCCAGGCTGGAGGGTGGTTGGGCAAGCACTTTCTTTTCCCGGAAGGGAAGTTTCAAGCATCTCTGCCCCTCCCCCAAGCAGGCACCCCTAGCTGGTTCTCTGCACCGAGTTTGGCACAGGACCAAGAGACCCTGCAGGCGGTTCAGAGGTGTCTACCGAAGCCTGCGGCATTCAAGCAAGTGTGGGGGAGTTTCTGGGGGCTTCAGGTCCGGGGCAGGCACAGGCTGGTTTCACCCTTGCATGCGCCGCAGCCTCTCCAGGGGCACTATGCTGGGCGCCCCGGGGCGCCGGACGTAGGGAAGGGCCTGGCTGCGCGCCCAGGCTGGGGTGGGGGGTGGGGGCCTCTGTTCCCGAGCCAAGGTCTCCAGGCTAGCCGGACCGAGATCCAGACGTCCGGTTTCAACTCCGGAATGCCGTCGAGAGCTGGAGCTGCACGCGGTCCCCAGCCAGAGGAGACACGGCGTGAACACCTGGACCGCAGCCTCAAAGGTGCGGTTTCCTCCACGCCCTCACGTTCCCAGAAAACGCGAAGAAAGGCAGTTTGTCGACTGAGAAGGCTGTGCGGCTAGTCGCACGCCGCGCGGGGGCGAAGGAGTGCGGAGCCGCGGGCTGGAGGGGGCGCACAGAGGAGGGGGAACAGTGCAGGCTACAGCCCCAGCTTGATAAAGGGAAAGCCTCACTTTCCCTCTCACTGATTTTGATTTGATGTGTCACCGGCGGTGACCTCGGGCTGGACCTTCCGGGGCTTGCTTAGCATCGGGCCCCTGATTGGAGTGTTTCAACTCAGCGATCTAATTGAGGGTACATGTCATAACACATCAAACGGTGTCTAGTCTCCCGTGATGGAAGGGACCCGCCAGCCGCGCATCCCCGGCTCCTGGCGAGGACTTCCGCCCCTCTCACGTGGGGACTCTTAACCGCGCTAAACCCTCCAACATCCCCTCCCCCAACCAGTGGATGGCTGGGCAGGGAGGAAGGAGCAGCGGCCAGCCAAGAGCTGGGCCAGCCGCGTTAATTTGGCGCCTTGCCTCGGGGATATTTAAATCGCCATCGAATGTGGCAGGCTTGGTTGGTTTCGAGGAGCAGGGGTCCCTCGGGGAAAGGAGGCATGAACTACTTATTCACGTACAGTATTTGTAAAAAGGTTTCCTCACCCAGGAAACTGGAACCCCAAAAGTTACACCTGAAGCCTGCGATTAAGAGTGGGAGGGCGCGGAAAACCTCTGTCCAAAGTGAATGAAGAGCGCTTTAGGTCTATTAACACAGCACGTTCTGTCCTACCTCCCCGCCACCAATGCCATGAGGAGAACTTATTACAGGTTTTTTGTTTTTGTTTCTAATGTTCCTTCTTTTAGTTTGCTCTCCAAATACTTAGAGGTATTTGAGCATTTACTTTGTACCAAATGCTGTGCTAAAATCTGTTCCAAAAGTTATTTCCCTTAATTCTAACAACAATCCCTGGGGGAAGTGCTGTGATCACTGTATTACAGGTGAATTAAGGAAGACAAAGAGGTTAACCAAGTTGCTCAAGGTCACACAGCTAGTGAGAGATCGAAGCTCATCTTTGGTTCTAGACCCTGCGTGCTTGCTTATGGCACCATATGGAGAGGGTAAGGGGTGAGGAAGTTCCTAAAGGATGATGGCGAGAAGCAGAAGTAAAACAATGGGCAGATTTCCTAAGCCATCTAACATTCCTCTGTAGACACAGTTAGTAGTTGGAGTGGAACTTTGGATTTAAGGGTCTGACTGTGCAGTTCCTCTGTGCAGTTTCCTCTTTATATTCCTTGTAAAAGGCATGTTACCCCCGATCTTTTTAAATACCTCCATATTGTGCTTTAAAATGATATGCGGTCCATAAAGATGAGAAAATTTGTACCTGTGTGTGTCGGTGCAGTCCTAGGACCGGAATGGACCAGATTGGATATAGGGAAATTACAGTTAGCTCAAGATATAACTCATTAAAAGACTGGACTCCATACCCCGGGGCCTGAGAAAGGCAGACAATTAGAATTTCTATGAATTCAACATGCCTGAGAGATAAAGGGGGGAGAGAGAGAGAAAAAAACTCGAATATTCAGTTTATGAAGCAAGAAGTGCCACGAAGTTCCAACGAGAGGGACGAAAAACCTCCCAAAGATGAGGAAACCAAAATGAGTCTAAGAATATTGCTATGAGTTGGGTTTCTAGAAGATTTTGAAATAAAAATCCTCTTTAAAAATATTTTTGGTGGTCGTTGTCACAATAGTGCTCTCAGAAAGAAGGCAATAGGGAACAGATAAAAACCAAAACGAGATCGGAACATCCTTGAACCCTAGAAATGAATCTCAGGAGAGTTTGCTGCTGATTGTTGGCTTCTAGGTTTACCTTCTAGGTCGTGATTATCAGGGGGCAGGGGCAGGACAACGGTGGGGTAGCCGGGCTACAAGGAGGGCATTCTAAGAGCCGCACAGTCCCCCCAACCCCCTCGATTGAAGTTTGTCTGGTACAGCATGTTTATGCAAAACAGAGAGTTTCTGGGTGGACCTGGGCCGCAGAGTGGTGTAATCAAAGCAGCAGCGCTTTTGCCCGGACCCTGTTGTCGTTGGCAAACGGAAAATGAAATATAAGCAGGGAAGTATTTTAATGGGGACGGAGGGAATTCACAACTGTTAATTATTTGGTGACCTTGTATTCGATTTGTTTGAGTCCCTTATAAAAACACTAATGCAGACCAGACGGCCAAGTGAAGGAGCCGGCAGAAGGTTCCAATCTAGGCTTTATTTCCCCGGAAAGGGGGCAACAGCCTTGGAAAAGGATTGCTGAGCATTCAAGTGTGTGCGTGTGAGGGCGAGCCCGCGTGTGCGCCGGCGCAGGGTTCGTGTCGCCCTGCAGGTTTAGGACCCTCCACCAGCCAGGTAAACTGGAAGGTCCTGGAAAAAGCCCGGAGGTAAGGGAAGGAAGCCTTAACCACAAGTTTGTTCTGCTCTTCTGGTTGGAGTGATTAAAACACTAAGGCCACAAGCCAACCCTTTAGCCATTGGCTTGTAGTTAAAAATCAGTTGTCACCCCCATCCCTAAGGCCTTAAGGGTCGCCTTAGCAAGAAGCTAGGAACATCTAGTGTCTTCTGCAGCAAGAATGCAAGTTGCACCCGAATTCTGAGCGAGCTTCCTGGGCAGGGGAGGCTAATCTGAGAAGGACACGGGGCGTCACCCCCCACTCCCCAGCCCCCATCTCCACGCGGTAGGTCCTCTGGCTCCGGGAGTTTGCGCTGTAGAGTTGATGGTGGGGGAGGGGATCGAAAAATGCGCTCAAACATCCTTGTCTCCGCACATTAGAAAAACAAACAAACAAAAAACCTAAGCCACAGCCCACGACAGGCCTTGTGAATCCTTATCCTAGTAAACTGAATCAACACGGGAAGGCTCCCCCTTCTGACCAGAGAGGATGGGTGTTGTCGGAACCCTCAGGTGTTGCATTGATGGCGACTCTGCACATTCCGTTGTTTTTTTCCCAGCTGGAGGTTTCGTGGGTTCTGGCGGCTGCACATCTCCTTGAAACTGGTGACGTATTCTTGGGGCGGCGTGGGGAGAGAAAAAAGGGAATCGGACGGAGAGATGGTATAGTAAAAAAATAGGGCAGAACTTCTGTTTCCCGCCAGGACTGCTGCGTGCATCAAACGACCTCGAGTAAATCAACAATAATCCTGGGAGCTTTAAGTGAAGTGAAGGGCATTAGTTCGATAACCCCTTGAATACAGAACAACCCTACTCAAACGATGTTCTCTGGACCCCGGGAGGAGATCTAAGCCGAGCGCACGAGGGGCGGAAAGCGGAAATGTGCACCCGCCGCGCCATTTCTTTGCTTGACATCTTCTACCTCTCTCCCCTGCTTATTAAGCCCTGGCTGTTTATTTTTAAATTCAATGTCTGTTAAACGGTGTCTCCTGTTTACAGATATTAAATAGGTCCTCGTCGGCCTAATGGGTTCCAGGGTTGTTGTTCCCTTCCTTCCAGGACAGTCCATTAGCTCTGCTGAGTGCCGAGGGTTCAGTGCGCTTGGGGTGAGGGGCTGCAGGCGCTTTCAGCAAGCTGGCTGGCTGCGGGAGTCACAAGCCAGAGTTCCCAGAACTGCGCGTGCTGCGCAGCGAGTGGCCGGAGACCTAGGAGCGGGGCACAGTTTAGGGACCCGATAGTGGGTGTTCTGGAGAGGAGAGGGGCGGGTCTCTGGCCTAGGCTGGCGGTATTTAGCTTCGGGAGCCAAGCAGAAAGCACTAAAGGGGTCAGCGTGGAGTGTTGCCTTTGGGATTGGGGTGGGCGGTTACACACCCCACCCTCCCGCGCTCCATAAATAACGTAGGATCCAAAGAGAATCCGCGCGTCTGTCTGCCTTGCATATCTGGTTTCCCTGCAAGTTGGTCCATCCCCAACCTCAATTCCCAGCTGACTGCCGCTCCCATGCCCTGTGGGGACGATATTGAAAGATGCTAGACGCTGGCCCATAGCTGCCACCACGAATCTCATTTTGCTATGGCTTGATTTCGGGAGTCAATCCAAGTGGAGCTGAGTAGAGCAAACCCTTCTTCAGAAGCTACGCCAGGGCCTAGCACTTTAAAGAATACTGAGTTTTCTCCTGTGCAGGACCCTTGAACGAGGGTCCAGCATCCTAACCACAACAATACGCCAAGTTAAAGTCCTCCCCCCACCTGCAACCTCAGAACTGATAAGAAGGGAAAGCACACTAGGTGAGAAACTTTCCTTCTACTTTTGATCTTGAAGCTGTCAAGTCCAAAGGTCGGATCATGTTCCGGCCCAGACCGCGGTTTCAAGTCTGCGAGTCTCTCCTTCCACGTCCGCCCACCCCGTCCTGTGGCTCTTCCTTGGACTCCCGGGAGGCCCTGCTGGTCAATGGTGCAGGGAGAGCGGCCCCAGGCAAATCAACCCGTTCCAGGCCCTGCACGCGCTGGTCCAAAGCAAGGGCAGCGACCTGGAGGGAACGCCAGACCTGAGGGGCGCAAGCTGCTTTCGCATAGCAGAAAGGTGGGAAGCCGTGGGTCTAGCGTGTGGCGACCGTGCCGAACTTCTGTTTGGGATTCATCTAAAGTGATGTTAAATTAAGACTTGGGTTCCTATGGTCGGGAGCCCAGGGTGGGACCACGATGAAAAGAGACGTCTTGTGAAGTGTCCTTGACCTCAGCTTGGCATCTCAGGCTCTTGGAGCCCCTCTCACGAACGCCTCACGAACGCGCGACTGCGATGGTTTGTACCAAGTTCATGTAAACTACTTTATGAATGAATGCATTTCTTCTAGGGAGACAAAGAAGTCTCCCTAAAGCGCCTTTGAACTCCTGCTGGAGGTGCCCAGGGCTTAGGACAGAGGGCTGGTCCGCGTCTCCCCCCAGACAGTGACGTTACTGCTATTGGAGGCTGAGACTCTGAGGGAGCGCGGAGTTATGTTTTCGGTCGGGTGGAAGTCAGGGTTACCTTTTCCTCTCCCTCCCAACGTCATTCATTTGCCTCACGCTGATCCAGAGCTTGCTGAGCTAACAGTGGGATTTCTCTGCGGGATCTGGGCAGGCGTCCAGACCCACTTAATCCTGTGGGTTCATAAGGCCCAGGCTCGTGGCAGGAAGGAGGACACAGGTTCGCGATGCTTGGAGAGAGGGCGGAAAAGCCTCTCGGAGACTCTGTGGAGGACTCTCTTGGGTCTCTCTGGTCGTTGAAAGGAGGAAAGAAGATGAGAAATGCAGGGCAAGCTCTTGGGGAAGACACTGGGAAAGCCAAGAGATCCAGAAAGGAGCTGAGCTATTAAGAGTGGCAAAGAGGAGTCTCATGCTCGGACAGACTGATCACAGCAACTTCGCCGGTGACTCGCGGCTGGCGGGGTCGTCCTGCAGCCCAAGGGGTCATTCAGTGCTATAAACCCCTCTCCCCTCTAACACATGCCTGGCCCTTTACCAAGGGGAGAAGATCAGGAACCCACCACCACCACCACCCCAGAACTGGCTCTGTTGACAGATCGTGCCTCACAAAAGAGCACCAAAGCGGGCCGGGGCGGGGGCAAGAAGACTAACTGCCAGGCGTCTCAGGGCTGTGACCACCCAGCCAGGGAGCCAAGTGGGTTAGCATATGGACTATTAGCATATGGGCTAGCGCTGGCCCTGATCCCATGGAGGAGAGAACCTACAAGGAGGGCCCTCTCCTTGATGAGATTCAGCTGGGGGCCTCTGTTCCCCTGACATGGTGGGAGAGATCTCAGTGGTTGGTATGGCATTGGGGATTGAGAAGGATAAAGGTAATGCGGGGGAGAGGAGACTCAGCTTCTATGGGCCTTGCCTTCTCTGGAACTTAGATGAGCAGGAACTGGAAGCCTCTGCTTCTCTTTCTGTCCCTTCTGCCCAGAACCTTTCCACCACTCTGGAAGTCCTCCAGAGAGAACTGAACTGCACCTGCTCAAAGAAGGCTAAGAGAAGACCAGGTGCATATTCTCTTACCTGGATGCAGGTAGTTGTAATAATACTGGCTGCATTCATTGGGCGCTCTGTGTGTTATGCGCTGCTCTTGGTGCTTTGAATCTGACCTTTACAATGACTCTACAGAGTAGAGGTGGTTCTCCCATTTTACAGATGAGGCATATGGGACTAGAAGAGATTACATGACCCAGTTTATCCAAGGTCACCCAGCCACTAAGTCACAGGTCAGGGTTCAAATCTGTATTTCCTAGACTCCCGAGTTCTGTGCTCATGTCACAGTTGTCAGTAGTAACTAACATTTGGACACATTGTCAGACATCTTTCCTACTCCTTATCTTATTTGCCACTCCTCCCTCAGTGACTGTGAGCTGGTGTTATTATCCTCATTTTGTAGAGGAGAAAATTAAGTTTCTTTATAAGTTCTCCTTCAAAATCCCAATTGTGATTTTGTCATCTTTTCAGTTCTGCTAATTAGAGAGTGAGTGACTCTTGGAGACCAGGGATTGATTCCTCCCTACAGGCATGGGCAGCAGGAAAGAGCTGGAGCCCTCTCAAGGATTCTACCCAGCATAGAGCTCAAGATCTGGGAGTCCAGGGCGGGGGTCCAGATCCTGGAGCTGGACCTCTTACTGTATTGGGCAAGTTACTTTTAAATTCTGTTTTAGTTTTCTGATCCATAGCATGAGCATAATGGTGATATCTTTTTTCCCCGTAGGTGGTTTTGAGGCTTAAACAAGTTATTGTAAGTTAAGAATTTAGATTATGTTCAGCACATAGTAAGTGCTACATCAGTGTTTGCTATTATGATTCTTTTGCTGGGTGGTCAAGCAAAAGCACTCTGGAAAGGCTGAATTGTATGGACTGCTTCCTGAATCC
>NW_011888996.1:1137253-1149114 GCF_000151845.1 Pteropus vampyrus | reverse complement strand
GTAGAGGAGAAAATTAAGTTTCTTTATAAGTTCTCCTTCAAAATCCCAATTGTGATTTTGTCATCTTTTCAGTTCTGCTAATTAGAGAGTGAGTGACTCTTGGAGACCAGGGATTGATTCCTCCCTACAGGCATGGGCAGCAGGAAAGAGCTGGAGCCCTCTCAAGGATTCTACCCAGCATAGAGCTCAAGATCTGGGAGTCCAGGGCGGGGGTACAGATCCTGGAGCTGGACCTCTTACTGTATTGGGCAAGTTACTTTTAAATTCTGTTTTAGTTTTCTGATCCATAGCATGAGCATAATGGTGATATCTTTTTTCCCTGTAGGTGGTTTTGAGGCTTAAACAAGTTATTGTAAGTTAAGAATTTAGATTATGTTCAGCACATAGTAAGTGCTACATCAGTGTTTGCTATTATGATTCTTTTGCTGGGTGGTCAAGCAAAAGCACTCTGGAAAGGCTGAATTGTATGGACTGCTTCCTGAATCCAAGCCTCCTTGAGGATGCTTAGCAAGCTCAGCAGTTTGCGAGGCTCAGACCTCAGCAGAGGCTGGACTCAGGACAAGAGTACAGAGGGATGCTCAGAAGATAACCATGTCCCAGGAGAAGGTAATCCTTGGAGTACAAATTACCTGGAGGTCTCATTTATACAGGACATAATGGGAAAGGAAGCTTGTGGAAGGAAGAGGGCTGGTGGCTCATTCTGGGGGAAATCCTGCCCACCTTGTGTTGATGGCATTGATAATGAATTTGTGTCTCATTTCCCCCCTTCATCTTTGCTCCATGGCCCTATCAGAACCCTGGTAGAGGGGCGTGGCCTCATGATTGAAGGTGGGGGTTAGAACTAAGACTTCAGATCCTGTCCCTTACCAGCTGTTAGATAGTGGGCAAGTTAAGACACCTCCTGGAGCCCCAGGACGGTGGAGATGAGGATTCAGTGGCAGAGGCCATCAAAGCCCTGAGCAGGTGCCTGGCACAAAGGCAGTGCCCATAAGCTTCATTGCTGCTGCTGGCTCAGAAATGAGGGGTGCGAGAAAGCCTTAGCTGTAAAGACTTGTGGAGTTTCCTTTGTAAAAGATGGTGATTATACCGCTCCCTCTATCTCCACCTAGGGGAGTTGGGATGAGAAAGCCCGCTGTCATCTCTGCTTTCTGAGCTGCAGGGTCTGTGCCTTCAGAGGACATGGGCGGGACGCCTGGTGGGACGTCTGGAGGAGTCGGGCAGGGCCGACTAGACGCCTGGACAGTAGCGGTCCAGGGTCACCGCGAGCGGGACTCGCGGGTAAGAGCGTCCGAGAGTGTAGAGTCTGTGGCGCTACGGGCCATTGGGGTCGGGAGAGCTGGAGCCGCGGGCGCACCTTTGGGCCGGAGAGCGACAGAAAATCCAACTAAGACTCTCAAGAGGGACCTCAGTCTGCGCACATATCTCAGAGATGTCTTGGGAAAAAAATGTAGAGCGGACCCTTCCTGCCCCAGACCAAACGAAGTGGCAGGTTTTCGGAAACCCTCTGCATGGTGGTCCAAGGGAGCCGCCTGCAGCAGGAGCAGCCCAGGTGGGCGAGCAAGGCGCGTTTCCCGCCGCTGTGTATTCCTTCTTCAGGCCACCTTCGTGGGTCTCAGGTTCCCCAGGGTCCTTCGATGCCATGGACATTCTTTCTTTTCCCACCTGGTGTTTGCTTCTCTAGTTTCCTCCAGCCACTACTGTAACCCCGCACAAATGCTTTTACCTTTCTTAGCCACTTTCCTCACTTAAAATGGGCACAACAGCCTTATCTGGCAAATGATTAGCTCTTTTTCTTGTTTATTTGCTTTCTTCTTTACTTTTAAAAATTAATCCCACACCAGATGTGCATGTTTTAGGTGTCCTTGGCCTTTACCAACTTGCTCTTAACTCAAAATAGGCTGACCTATTTATGAAGAATTTTCTTCAAATATACAGGTGGTTTGCTTGTCCTTCTCTTCTCCCCTCCTTCCTCTACCACCCACCAGGGGAAGTTAATAAGCACACATCCAGCGATTGTAACTTGACAGGTGTACATGTCGAATACTCAACAAACGCTGAATTACCTGGGGTGTGAGCCAAGCTGTAACAAATCAGGTTGGTGCAAGTTAAAAGCAAGAATAAAGACAAAAACTTCCACGGTGTATTACTGATCAATTTCATTTAAAGGCTTAAAGCATAGGATTCACTTTTTGGATGTAAGAAAATGTCACAGAGTTTGAAATGAAAAGTGCAATGTTTCTAGTTGAGGGCATAGGAGAAAGGGTCATTTGATGACATTGGCCTTCATTTATACAGAACTTAATGGGAGAGGAGGCTTGTGGAAAGGAGTGTGAACGGCCAGCTTCCTACCCACAGGCAGCCATGGCAGCAGGACCAGGCCTTGTGATGCTGGGTTAGCAAGCACAGTGTCTGCAGGGTTGCAGTGGACTGTGGTGTGTGCACTCTCCAGGTCAGATGCCCCCTCTGGGTTATTTCTTGATTCGTGGCTCCAGAACAGGTCCAGACAGGTGGGGAATGTGGTCTGCAGGGGAGCTGCACAGAGCAGCCACCTTCTTGGACCCTCTGTTTAGGAGTTATAGTTTCTGGAGACCCACAGAAAGAACATATGACTGAAAGAGTAAAAATATATGAGGGTGGCTGGGGGCAGGGGGTCAGGAAGAGGCTGGGACAAGCAGGTGATTTGGTTCTGTGAGTACTGCTTTTGACCCTGCCCTGGGCCCTGTGCTTTGGAGGGCTCAGTTTTGTCAGTCTCCAATGGTGCCCTCCCCCAAATGGTGGGGAATCTGAAGAGCCAAGTTTAGTTTAGTTGTTCTTAACGTGGGTTCTCTGACCAGCAGAATCCGCATCACCTGGGAACTTACTAGAAATGCAAATTTTGGGCCTCACCACAAACCTCTGGGGCCTGAGAGAGTTTATATTTCTAACAAGTTCTGGTATAAAGCTGAGGGTGCAGATGGAAGGACCCCTGCAGGTTTAGTGGTTTTGAGAGGTACTACTCTATTGTGGCACCTGAGCCACAGAGTTATTACCCAGATATTTCCGAGACCATATCCAGGGCCTGGGCAGCGTCTCCATTGGGTCTGTCCTACTAAGAATGTTTCACAACACCAATACATGCACCTGGGAGCTTGGACCTGTGGGCCAGGGTGTCCATATGCATGCAGGTGAGGCCTATCAAACCATGGGATGGCGCTGGTATGAGAAGAGAAAGAGCAGGGTATAGGCAGAAGCCCCCATTTGCACTCTTTCCTGAGCCCCAGAAAGAATGAATGCCTGAGCTTGCAGAATCAGTAGAGCCCTTTCACTACTCCTAAAGACTTAGAGAAATGTGACTTAGCTGTGCAGACTAGCAATTGATTAGCTCACACTTAAAAAAAATGCAAACAAAAGCAGACTGATTTCTCCATATTGCATGAGAGAGAAATAAATAAATCTTTATTCTTTACACATGCCTAATGTTCTCCAGCCAGTAACAAACTATCTCAAGAATTATGTAAGCAGAGATGGAAATGATTTCCTAAAGGACCCCAGGTTTTATTCCTAACAAGCCCTGCAAATATGGTTTGGACTGTATCACACGTCCCTTATATCCCAGCCACTACAGGTTGCTTTTAGATTCCAGTACTTGGACTATAATCTGGGAGGCAATGGGGCTTAGGAGCTAAATGTTTCTACTCTGGAATTAAATAGACCTAAGTTTGAATTTCAGTTTCACCGTTTACCTGCTTTCAGACTTTAGTAATAAACTTAATTTTTCTAAGCCTTGATTTTCCCAACTGTAAAATGGGAGCAATAGGAGTATCTACCTTACAGAACTGTTCTCTGCTTGTGGGTAAAGTAAGGATGAAAAATATGTCAGCCATCACAACATTCAGCTAGTGCACCAAGTGCCTTAGGTTTGTCCCTCTCATCACATCCTTGGTTTAGGGAGAAATGTGAGAGGCAAGAAAGTGAAGCCTAAGGCCATAGGTCCAGGGGTTTGGGTGGTGGCTGAGTGTTGTCAGACACAGGTTTCTTTAAAGGAGGAGAAGAAAGTGTGCTGAATTTCCACTGATTTCAAAGTGACCCTTGTCAGTTTGAAGGTCTTGGCTTCCATAAATCAAGTGCCTCCAGCAGCTTTTCCCTTTTCACCTCTCTAACCCTTCCCAGAGCTTCCTCTCAGGTCGAGACTTGTGGAGTTACAGTGAGGCGGCTGGCCCTGCAGTCAGCCCAGAGTGGGGACTGGGTGTGGCTGAGGCTCCAGATCCAGTGCCCTGGGGCTACATCTGGATAGGCAGTGAAGGTCGACCCAGGACCCAGTGACATTTTTACTATTGAAATCGACTCAAACTTTACTAGCTTCTGGGGAAAGCTTGGGGCTTTGGGGATTTTTGTATTTTCTGGATTGTAAATATTTTATGAGAAGGCAGCCCAGAAAAATCTGGTTAGCTTTCTGCCTTGTACATTGATGTGGGGTTGGCCTCATACACGATGTGTCAAAAAAAGAAGTCATTTTGTCTTCTTCCAAAGCATTCACCTTTGATTTTAAAAGCCTATTACTCCCCATACCCTCCATATGCCCCACATTTCTATTTCTCTCCTATAACCAAAAATTTATCCTCAGGAGTAGTTGCAAAACAAGATTTCAGGTAGTGTAGGTGGAGGAGGGGAGAATGTCACTGTGTGTGTGTCTGTGGTTAAGGTTTTGTCCTTTTAGAAGTGTCTATTTCTCATTGACTGCAGGATCTTCTTTTGTTTGTTATTAAATGGTGAATTTAAAAAGAAGGAAATCACGTAACTCATCATTCTGTCTGCATTGTGTTGAGCCAAATGCTTCATCAAAACTATCTGATGGGCAGCAACTTCCCCTCAGCGCAATGGGTCAAAACTAGGACAGCACCTTTACATAAGCTTGGAGCTTAAAACAAAAAACAAAACACACAAAAAAATAACGAAACCCGAACAAAACCCCACTACTCAGGCCCTTTCTACAGATATTCATTTGGCTGAAGTAAGTCGGGCAGCTGGTAATTTTTAAGTTCTCTAGATGATTATAACGGGCAGCCAGATTGAAGATGGCTGTTCTAAAAGTTTCTCATCTATTGACTAGGGTGTACTCTAGGTCAGGCACACTCTAGGCATTGCGATGAGTAAGATGGACTTGACCTGGTCCTAGTTCTTAAGGGCTGGTGGAGGCAGGCGGAGTATTGCTGAGGAAAACAGACCACTGAAGAGACAAATATTAACAAAGTCATTGTAGATAATGCTAAATGCCAGGAAGATAATAAAACTGGGTCCTGTGATAGTGACCGAGGGAAGCTACTTTAGATCAGAGTGGTTGGTCGAGAGACGCCTCTCAGAGGAGGTGATATTTGAACCGAGTTGTGACTGATGAGACGAGCCAGCCAAGAGGAGGTCTGGGGGAAGTGCATCCCAGGCTCAAAACCACAAAGGGCACATTAGTGGTTACTTGCAGGCTCTTGGGGGAAAACCCGGAGGCCACCACCGCGACCGCCTCTCCAGCAGCCACCAACTTCCGCCCTGGGAGTCCCGGGCTGCTGACGGGGAGGAGGGGGCCCGCCTGGGTGCGCCTCCCCTCGCAGCGCACCGGCCGGCCGGGCGGGAAGCCAGGGTGGTCAGGCCCCGGGCTGGCTCAGCTGGACTCCCGGCCCGGCCTGCCCCGCTCCCCGCCCTTTTCCTCCCGGGGGCAGCCGCAGAGCAAGGGGCTGATCTCCCGCTTAAGTGAAACTGACTGTAATTATTTTTTATCTCGCAGACGATCTCTCGCACACTGCTCTCCGGAGACAGAAGTATTTGTTTGATGTGTCCACGCTCTCAGACAAAGAAGAGCTGGTGGGCGCGGAGCTGCGGCTCTTTCGCCAGGCGCCGGCAGCGTCCTGGGGGCCGCCCTCCGGGCCGCTCCACGTGCAGCTCTTCCCCTGCCTGTCGTCTCTGCTGCTGGACTCGCGGACCCTGGACCCACAGGGGGCGCCCCGTACCGGCTGGGAAGTCTTCGACGTGTGGCAGGGCCTGCGCCACCCGCCCTGGAAGCAGCTGTGCCTGGAGCTGCGGGCCGCGTGGGACGAGCCCGATGTCGTGGAGGCCGAGGCGCGAAACCTGGGGCCCCAGCAGCCGCCGCCCCCGGACCTGCGGAGTCTGGGCTTCGGCCGGAGGGTGCGGTCCCCCCAGGAGCGCGCCCTGCTCGTGGTGTTCACCAGATCCCAGCGCAAGAACCTGTTCGCTGAAGTGCGCGAACAGCTGGGCTCGGCCGAGGCTGTGGGTCTGGGCACGGGCGCCGAGGGGTCGTGGCCACAGCCGTCGGGCGCCCCCGACGCCGGGCCCTGGCTGCCTCCACCTGGCCGCCGGCGGCGGCGCACGGCTTTCGCCAGCCGCCACGGTAAGCGGCACGGCAAGAAGTCGAGGCTGCGCTGCAGCAAGAAGCCCCTGCACGTGAACTTCAAGGAGCTGGGCTGGGATGACTGGATTATCGCGCCCCTGGAGTACGAGGCCTACCACTGCGAAGGCGTGTGCGACTTCCCGCTGCGCTCGCACCTGGAGCCCACCAACCACGCCATCATCCAGACGCTGATGAACTCCATGGATCCCGGCTCCACCCCGCCCAGCTGCTGCGTGCCCACCAAATTGACTCCCATTAGCATCCTATACATCGACGCGGGCAATAACGTGGTCTACAAGCAGTACGAGGACATGGTGGTGGAGTCATGCGGCTGCAGGTAGCAGCGGCGCCTTTCCCGCCACCTTGGCCCGTGATCGAAGGGGAGGCCTGACTTCAGAGAAGCGGAGGAGGAGCCGGCCTAGGAGGCAGAGAGTGGGGAGACAGCCTGGGCAGTGAAGCCCAGCGGGAAGGGAGGGAGCTCAGCCTTCCCAGAACCTTCCACCTGCCAGTCCAAAGGGAGATACGGATTTTCACACCTTGCTTGGCCGCCCTGGTCAAACAAGCCAAGGAGGATTTCTTTAATTTTTATCTTTATTGTTGTGGCTTTGGAATTCCTTGTGTGTCCCACAGGTTTTGATAGGAGGTGGTGGGAGGAGAGACACATACCTGTTTCTCAACTGCTCCATGGATTGAAAAAAATGATAGTTTAAAAAGAGAAACAGTATGCGAGGAAGAGTCACCTTTGACCACATCTTGGTTTGATTGTTTTCTACCTGTGTAAAGAGGGTGGGGTTTTCTGGCCAGGTCATATCCCATGCCTTGTAACCTCCCAATCAGAAAGCGTTAAAATAGAGGAATTGGCATCAGGGGAATAGGAAAGCCAAGAAAGACCTTTCCTTTAGAAGATAATTGAGAGAGGTTGGCCCAAGGCCTTTTTCATTTGCTTGTATACCTGGCTCCTCCCTGGCCTCTCACAGTATGGGGAACTGGTAACCTGCATCTCACTCCAGGGGGCTCAGGTCGCTGCTTTTACAGTTGCTTTTTCTGGTGGTATGGATGGAATGACAAGAATGAGTCCAAATGGAACCCCTTGAAGTATAATGAGAAACCACAAGGCCTGCCTCTGACGCCTGATACCAAGGTGTATTATCCCTGGCTGGAAGTAACCCAGGAAAACCCCTTCCTGATATCAGTTTCTAATTGATTTCTTTGAACAGAATTTGCCAAAATTCAGACATCCCCATTTAAGGGGAAGGCAATTTCCTAGTTAAACAAAAAAAAGGTAGGAACTATATAGCTAAGATAAGAGGTGCACAGGGAAAAATGATCCTGAAGTAAAAGGGTAATAGGGAGAAGGGGCAGGCCAGGAGCAGGGAAGAGAAGGATGTAAGGGGACACAAGTCCCTGTCTCCAAAGTTTCTTTAAAATCTGTGTTCCCTCCCCTCTCTCTGACATTCCTGAAAGATTACTAGCCAGCAATAGCCCACGGCTCCCCCAAAAGAATCGTTTCAGATTGTAATTACCAGTTAGGCAATGTTTTTAAAACTTAGTAATGAGAAACTGTGAAAAGAGCAAAGTGTTGTTACATTGAGCTTGGGGTGGGAGGTGGGGATGGGGCAGTGAGGAAGGAGGCAGGGGTGAAATTCATCTTCCGGAAGGAAGTGGAGAGCACAGCACAATTGAAATACCCATTTCCAGATTGTCAAAAACATGAACTTTCCTCCAGCCTGCATCAGTATTATTTTCAAACATTGTCCATAAGTAGGCCTTTTGAAGAATTTGCTTCCTTCTCATCTTTGACCATGCAGTGGTTCAAACAAGGGAACTTGTGCCATTAAAAAAGTTTTTGTTTTTCCTAAGTGGTTTTGCTCTCTCTTGATCTAAACCTGTTGCTTGTTTGGTTCAGAGAACTACAATCTGTCAAAGAAAGGGCGAGAATGATAATAAATGCTAATATAAAATGCTAAGTAAAAAAAAAAGACTTGGCCAGGAGAAATAATTTAAAATGCACATTTGCTTTGGATGCACTGTTTTTCTGTTAAGGCTGTATATATTTGTTTATTTAAGGTGACTGAAAGTGTAAGGAGGAAACGGACAGCATGAAATTCATCTTAATGTACAAAACATTATATGCACTCAAATGTTATAATTTCTAATATTTTTAAAGTTTATATTCGAGTTGTACAAAGTTAAGCATTAATCGGATATTTCATTCTTTCTTAATGTTATCATTTTCTTAAATATTATTACAAAATTTTAAGTCTGTCTAATGGAGAGTTTTTTTTTTTTTAAACTGTCTACCTCACTATAATACAAGTATTTACAACACAAAATTACCAGAGAGGTCAATTAATATTCAAAACAGTTTTTACAGTATACTTTTCCATGATGATACTCAATCTAATACTGTATTATTAAACTCATTTCCCCCCTTAATAACTCAGCCTGGTTTATATGGATCTATTTAGAAAAATTATTTTCTTAAGGAATTTTTGTCAGTGCTATTTTGTTCCTCTGTGGGACTTAATGTCCAAAAAGACACCGATTGTTTTAAAAGCTATAATTTAGAGCATTGCATTTTTCTTCATAACTCTTCCATAACTCTCTTTTCATGAACTTTTCATTCACCATATTAAAGCCCAATTCCTGTCAGCTATTAGAATAGTGTTTATAGGCCTGTACCTCATTTCAGCAACTCAAGAGCCCAAATACGTATTGAATTATTTCTTGATTTCTTTAATGTTGAAAAAAGAAAGCAGTAAATTACCTAAGCTAACCAAAATGTCAGTAATTACTATTTACATTTATGGCTTACTGGAAGCAGAATATATGAATTGTTTTTCTATTTGTTCACTTGCTATAAGTCAGGGAACCCATGTATAGGTGTAATTCTGAGTGCTCATTACATGTCAGGAATGATGTACATGTATTATCTCATTTAGGCCCCTTAGAAACTCCATGAGGTAGGTATTATTATAATTTTCATTTTATCCATGGGGAAATAAGTGAGGAGTTTAAGCGGCAGGCCCATGGTCACCAGCCAGGGAGTAGTAGTTAAGATTTAAACCTAGTTCTTTCAGACTCTAGAGCCGAAGGATTTAACTACTATACATTTCTGCCCCCAGATCACCTACCCGCTCTCTTATTGGTCACTAAATGTCAGTGTGGGAAATTTGCAATTAGCCACAGTGACTAGGGACAGCCAGCTAGTGGAAGAGGAGCTGCTACAGTGGCACCAGCACTGCCTGCGGTTTTGAAATATGTGAATTGTGACTGCTGAGATATTTACTGGAAGCTGAAAATGGGTAAAGATTGCAAAATTCAGTGAGTTCTTAGCTTGGGCTTGCCTTGAGAAACCCATAGTTCAGGTCATTGATGGGCTTCTGTACATTCTCTACAGTTTTCTGAAACTGCTTTGGGTGTGGTTTTTGGGTTTTGATTATCAAAATAATGGTCAATTTACAAATAGGTCATGTTTTAATAGACTAGTTGTAAGTGGGCTGTTAAAACTGAGAAACATTTTCCTATGGAAATGATGTTTATCTGAGTTTTCAGTTCCTTTTGCAAAAGCTTTATTTACCCAAATAGAACTTTTTATCAAAGCAATTCTGACTTCTGGATTTTGGGAACAGATAATCACTGGGAAAGCCAAAAAAGAAAAAAAAAAAAAAAAGACTCTTTCCTGGGTGGAAGCTATTTTGAAATGGTTGAGAATTCTTTGCATTTTTCCACCACTCTTTCTATACTGCTCACCCAATTCCCCCACCTGTCCTAATGACTCCCAGTTCTGCACCTTAATATGTCTTAATATGTTCCTAAACTAGAGGTTTCCTTTTTCTGTACAAATATTTTCATCTCCAAAATTACATTTCTCCCCTCCATCATAAAATTTATTCTTTAACTCTTCTGTTAGGAGAAACATAATTTGACCAAATTACATAAAGATGTAAATAAATATCTCCTGTCTCCTCAACCTTGGAGACATTGCATTTCAAGAAGAAAATCTTGGTTAGTGCCGATTTCTTGTAAGCGATATGAAAAAGTCAGACAATAGAGAAGATTCACCACTCAAACCACACATGATTTTGAGAGTCGTATGTGAGCTAGGCACTGATGATACAAAGATGAATGAAGTCACTTGACAATGTGAATTTTTGGGCGTTCCTTGGGGGACATTTTGTGCGATGAAGAGACTGCTAACTTGTTTTAACATTAATATCCAATATATTAAAGCAAAAGATTTAATAACTTAGTTTTTTCCTAAAGCCTTAAGTTTAATATTTTAGGCCCCATAAAGATTTTTTTTGCCCTTATTTTGTTCATTGCTATATTCCTAGCATCCAGAATAGTGACTAACACAGCAGACACTCAATAAATATATTAAATAAATAAATTCACAAATATTATTTTACTTATTAATCTAGTAATTTTAACAAGCACTTTCAAGGGACTCTTTGATTTATGTATCTTCAAGTTGAATAGCCCAACTTCCCTGAATCAACCAATTTTGTTTACAAACCTAGTTAATAAACTTCCTTTAAATGTGTACATTGCTTTTATCAATTTAATTTTAAAGCCCTTCAAATTTTTCTAGCAGGAAACACCTTCTGATATACTTAAACCACTCCAAGTAGAACTAATAAATTAAATTTCTAAATATGATTATGCTTAAGTTCTATTAAGCATTCCAATACTGTTTATACTTTTGACTTAAGATCAGGAATCTAAAATTAATTTCTCACTTATTTAAATTGATTCCAGAAGGCTAACCTTTTATATACCTTAATAAACTACATTTTCTTTAAACTTGCAAACATTTTAAGTACCAAAAATGTACAGACTGTCTGAATGATTAAAAAAACTATTTTTGAACATGATACAAAAGTATTAATCATTTAGATTTGATTTACTTACTTTTTGTACTCTATTCCACAATTTTTTTGGGTTAAAAACTCAAATCCACTACTGAAAAATTAGCATCACCGGAAAGATAGGGAGAACATTTCAGCAGACTATGGCTGCAAATCTACAAGAGGCTTTGGCCCAGAAAGGAGATGGACTCTCTCTGGAGTATTGACCAACATTCCAACTACCCTTAACAGTCAGTGTAACAACAGGAATCTCAAATCCTTATCTTTTATGAGTTGGTCTCTCCTGGGTTCAAGATAGACCATTAACCAATTTTTCCTTCTGATTTAAGTAAATTGAATTCCATACTCCCCATTCAGATTGTAGCCAACCTTCACTGAATAATTAGATTTCACATTTATTTAATGATCTTAAGAATTTTTTTCTTTTCACCATTGGCTTTAAAATTACTGCCACTTTATTGGATTATTCTGCCCCTATATAATTCTTCCACAACCTCTTCCAGCTTTATCATTAAAATCTGATAATCAGAATTCTGTATTTTTTTCTATATTATTTTTGTCTGAAAGAGCTATAATTCTTACAGATATTTCAATGACATCTAATGGAAACTGCA
>NW_011888996.1:1132015-1135998 GCF_000151845.1 Pteropus vampyrus | reverse complement strand
TTTTTTCTTTTCACCATTGGCTTTAAAATTACTGCCACTTTATTGGATTATTCTGCCCCTATATAATTCTTCCACAACCTCTTCCAGCTTTATCATTAAAATCTGATAATCAGAATTCTGTATTTTTTTCTATATTATTTTTGTCTGAAAGAGCTATAATTCTTACAGATATTTCAATGACATCTAATGGAAACTGCACATACCCTGTTCCTTGTCCAGTTCTATGGTCACAATACTAAAGTTGTGTTAATGAAAACACAGTCCCTATGCTTTAGGTGTTCACAGGAATAATATTATTATTATTATTATTATTAGTAGTAGTAGTAGTAGTAGTAGTAGTAGTAGTAGTAGTAGTAGTACCAGTACCTTATTAGGTAATCATTACAAAAACTCTTAAGTATTATTACTCTGCTTTACAGATGAGAAAACTGAGGCTTAGAGAGGTTCGCCCTCTTGCTGGGAAGGAGCTAGTGCACAATCTAATCTGCTCAGTCATTTGCCAGTTATTTAGTAAATTCTCACAGTCTGGCAGGCACTGTTTCAGACTCTGGGAAAATTTACAAATAGAAATAGAGATAAAAGACGTTCTCAAATTGAGCTGAACTCCCCAAACCGCAGACTTCCAAAAGCAGGCCATTTCCTCTGCCTAAATCCCGCTTTTTATAACTTATTCTTTTTCTTTCCAAACTCAGGAATTCTCTGAAACCTGAATTCCCATCCTCCATAACTATTGAGGAAGCAAGGGGAATAGGATTAGGATTGAGGGATGGGGAAAAGGCAACACTTGCAACCATGGGTTCTGTGTACCATTCGGACGATCAACATTACAAAGGGTGTAACCCTCACCGTTTCAAGAAGTCCAAACTTATTTGGAATAAAATATGTTTGATTTAAAAAGAGGGAATTTAATAAATACTTATTCTATATTAGTGTCATCTGTACTAGAGGCAGAATTCGCCAGATGTAACTGAGAATGATCAAATGAGTGGAAATTAGAACCTCTTGATGAAAATTTGTTTTTCAAAATTCATATTTCCAAGTGATTATTTTTCTTTTTACCTCTGTTGGGAGCTCTTAATCATTATGATTATTCAATAGCAGGAATGTGAAATTAGTTAACACACCTTTTCTCCTTAAAGCAGCTAGGAAAAACAACCGTATGTATGCAGGGAATTTTAAAACAAGTTTAACAGGATTATTTACTCTTGACCTAAGACAATGACTGAATGGAATATATCCATGATGCAGAAATTTGCCTGACCAAAGCTCCATGTGTGATTTTTTTATGAGTTTTAGGTATATAGCACAATGGTTAGGCGTTTATGTAATTTATGAAGTGATTCCCTTGGTTACTCTAGTACCCATCTGGAAACTGTTGGTGAGGATGTGAAGAAAGGGAAACCTTGTTCACTGTTGGTGGGATTGAAAATTGGCACAGCTACTATGGGAAACAGTTTGGAGGTTCTTCAAAAAATTAAAACTAGAACTAACTTTTGACCTAGCAATTGCACTTTTGTGTATTTATCCAAAGAGAACCAAAACACTAATTTGTAAAGATTTATGCCCCCCTATATTCACTGCAGTGCTATTTACAATAGCCAAGATATGGAAGAATCCCAAGTGCCCATCAATAGATGATTAGATAAAGAAGTTATGGTACATATATGCAATAGAATATTACCCAGTCATATACAAATTAAAATCTTACCATTTGTTCCATGTGTGATTGACTCTCTATGGAACGGAGAGAATCTTGTGTCCCAGAAGACCTGATCATTTACTTGGGAATACCAAGTGACTTACACCAGCCAGTTGTTCCCTAAACCGTTTTTTTAAAAAAATACTCGATTTGACCTCTACTTTTTCTTTTCTTAGTTCTAGAGAAATTATGTGCTCCAATTTGTATTTTTTTATTAATTTTTTATATTTTTATTTCTTTCAGTTATAGTTGACATACAATATTATATTAGTTTCAGGTGTACAAAACAGTGATTAGACATTTGTATAATTTATGAAGTGATCACCCTGATAAATTCGGTACCCATATGACACCATAGTTATCACAATACTACTGACTATATTCCCCATGTTATACTCTACATCCACATGACTGTTTTTTAACTACCAATTTGTACTTCTTAATCCCCTCCACCCTTCATCCATCCGCTACCCCCATCTGACAATCATCAAAATGCTCTCTGTGTCTATGAGCTTGTCTTTCTGTTGTTTGTTCGTTTATCCTGTTTTCTAGATTCCACATATGACATTTATCTTTCTCTGTCTAACTTCACTCAGCACATGGTCCATCCATGTTGTTGCAGATGGCAAGATTTCATTCTTTTTTTTTTAAGGCTTAGTAATATTCCATAGTATATATGTACCATCTCCTTATCCATTCATCCATTAATGGACACCCAAGTAAACTCCTTATTTTGACTATTGTAAATAATGCTGCAATAACCATATGGGTTCACATGTCCCTTCAAAGTAGTGTTTGTGTTTCCTCAGATAAATACCCAGAAGTGGGATTACTGGGTTTTTATTTGTCTCTTGTTACAGCTTTTGTAGACAAAATAGACAAAATCTATTTTGGTATAAGTATTGCTACCCCAACTTTGTTTGTTTGTTTCTTTGTTTTATGAAATAGTTTCCCATCCCTTTACTTCTATGTATATCTTTTGATCTGAAGTTAATCTCTTGTAGACAGCATATGTAAGGGTCTTTTTTTTATTATTATTATTTTATTATTATTATTATTCATTTAGCCACCCTAACTTTTCAATGGAGCATTTAATCCATTTACATTTAAAGTAATTGTTGATAAATATGTAGTTATTGCCATTTTATTAGTCATACTATTCATCTTTTCATCTTCTTCTTAAAGGAGTCTTTTTACCATTACTTGTAATACTGGTTCGGTGGTGATGAACTCCTTTAGCTTTTTCTTGTCTGGGAAAATCTTTACCTGTCTTTCAATTGTAAATGATAGCTTTGCTGGGTGGGAGGTTTTTAATTCCTTGCTCTCTCTCTTCTCCTTCTGATACCCCTATGATGTGAATGTTGGTATGCTTGACGTTGTCCCAGAGGCCCCTTAAACTATCCACATTTTTTTGGACTCTTTTTTTTTGTTGTTGTTATTCTGATTGGGTGTTTTCTGCTACCTTATCTTCCAAATTACTGATTTGATCCTCCACTTCATCTAATCGACTTTTAATTTCTCCTAAGGTATTCTTCCTTTTGGTTATGGTATTCTTCATTTCTGACTGGTTCGTTTTTATGTTTTTTATCTCCACATTTATGTTTTCTATCTCTGTGTTAAAGTTCTCACTGAGTTTATCTATTCTTCCCCTAAGTTCACTGAGCATCCTTATAACCATTGTTTTGAACTCTGCATCTGCTAGAGTGCTCGTCTCCATTTTGTTTAGTTCTTTTTCTGAAGATTTGTTCTGGTTTTTTATTTTTTATTTGGGACATGTTTCTTTGTCTTCCAATTTTGGCTGCCTACTTGTGTTTGCTTCTATGTATTAGGTAGGACTGCTATGTCTCCTGGTCTTGGTAGAGTGGCTTTATGTAATAGGTGTGCTGTGGGTCCCAGTGGCATATGACAGGTGCCCCTCCAGCCCTCACCCTGAAAGCTGCCCCTCCAGCCCTCACCCTGAAGCCGGACAACCCAGTTCCTCCCCATCTGTCCCTAGAACCTTTTAAGCTGCTACCCCAGAGCTGGAGCTCAGAGTGAGTGAGTCCATCACCAAGTAAGTCTGCATGTGGGCCCCTTAAGAGGAAAGTCTGTGACTCCTTCAGCCTTTCATCTCATTCAGCCACAGTTTGCATTGATTTTCACAGCCAGAGGTGTGGAGACTTCTTTTCCTGGCACTGGAACCCTGGGCTGGGGAGCTTGGTCTGAGACTGGGACCCCTTGCTCTTCCTGGGGGACATCTACAGCCAAGATTTTTCTCTCAATTCTTAACCGCCACATGAGGGTG
>NW_011888996.1:1119281-1130705 GCF_000151845.1 Pteropus vampyrus | reverse complement strand
GAAATGCAGTCTTATTGCATATATCAACAAGCAGCCTCTTAATACTATGGTATTAAGGCATGAACCTAATCTTATTACTAATACCTCCTCATCCTTGGGGATTTCCAACCTGGAGAGCTCCTCATTCAGAGTACTATTAGCTATATAAGGGAACTGAGTGTCTCTAAAGCAATGGTAGAGAAGTGCCAGCTCTGCATTAAAGCTTGACTGGAGAACTAAGTGGAGTCTTAGATGACAAAGGCCTTTGCTCCTTCCCTCCAGAATTGAAAATGGCTGGATCTACAGAGTACACAAATCTGATTTAGCTACTTAATTGTAGAATAAAGAAGGTTAAACTAAAATAAGAGAGCAAATACATATGAAGAGAAATGTCGACCCGTAAGGCAGATGATTAGCTTTGATCAGTCAGACTAGGAACTCTACCTCCTGTGGGAAGGATCTAATAAGGGAAAGGGCATAAGGTGGAAGATTCTGTGCCAACTTTAACTTTCCTACTGTAGGGTGTAGGGGTTCTTACTAGGCTGAATGTATACCTAGATGTAGACAATAATACATGTATAAATAATCCTATTATTATACACGCACAGATATACTACATATCTTTATGTGTTCCATGTGCTATATATAATATAATATATAATCCTATAACTCTGAGCTCTGCAACCAATGGGCTCTGAAAGTGTTACAGGTGTGTTAAGATATTGGGCCTGGGGCAACCAATACCTATAGCAGATCACTTCTATCCAAGACCAGTGTGTTCCACAAGTAGTATCACTTTCAGTGTGTGCTCTGACCCCTAAAATGCTGGACAGCACTGCTATAAATTAGTTTATTTTAGGAAATCCCATGGTAATATAGTTTTTATGGTCATTTACTAATGATGGAAAATAAGTGAAAACTCAAGTGAGTTATAGATGTCAAGCCATACTTTGATTGAAATGCAGTGCTGAACTGGACTCTTGATCAGTGGTCAATGGCTAGCGGTAAGAACTAGACAGGCTAACCATAGTTAGGAAATGAAAACTACTTAGACGCCAAACCAAAGCTCTTCAATGAGATAGGTGAAAAGACCAGGTAACTCCAAGCAATTATAGTGTTGGTGATACTTGTGACATTTTCTATAATAAACAAAACAAAACAAAAACCCCCAAAATGAAAGCAATATTTCACTAGTTGAATGGTCCCAGTAGGGCATGTGAAGTCCTGTAAATAATGTGTATGCATTCAAATGGCATATTGTTCCCCACATCTAAAACATTCTACATTGTTCATTATCTAACACTTTGATCTTTATTATACAGATGGGCAAAATGGTAAACTTACATGAATGTTAGTAGTTGAGTTCTTTTCATGAACCATGTAGTAGAGCGCTGGACCCTCATGCTCATCATAGCCAGCCAGACTTGAGTGTCCAATAACTTCATATGTTATTTTGCTCCCTAAATATTTTTTCCAAAAAATATGCTCAACAAGATATTCAGAAGTCAGTTTAGGCTTTGTGGGTGTTGGGGTAGTGAATGGAGAGAAGTTTTCAGTGATCCTGGCACCAAATTACACAGTTTCTTTTGAGAATATGTGTGACCATAGTTATAGAAATACACACACATATGTATACCTCTCTCACAGAGTTTTTTTCAAGTTTAACAAATGACCTAGTATGTAGAAAGTACTCAGTAATTATTATCATTAGCATTATTATTATATTATTTTTGGACAGATTTTTTGAAAGCTATATTAAGTTTTGACTGGTGACAGAAATGAAATGATAGTTCAAATGAGTGTATAGTAAAGGACATCATTTAGTAATTAAAGAGTTTGAATGTTTTTTGGGCATTCATTATTGCCAGGTGCTGCACATGGCACTACAAATATAGACTTAAATAGGAAAGTTTCTGTAAAAGAGAAGACCTGCCAAAATCATTGCAGCACAATGTGGTTAGCATTATTAGAGATTTGAAGAACATGCTAAAGAGAAGGAAGTGGATCTCCTTCATACAAAAGCGCCATACCCTTGAATTTTTAGTGAGCCGTCCACGTTGATTATTAATCTCTGACATTGGTGAGGTAGGCTGCCAAGATTAGTGTGCAGCATGTGATCACAAAATTATATTTTTCCTCTTCTAAAATGAACAATGTCATTGGAGAATCAAAGTTTTGACACACATCTTATTAACCCTGTTGAGCAAACTCACCTGGCCTCTATATTTTAGTAAGCTATCTTAAAGGTTATGGAGTGGGCATTGTAATAAACCTTGTTACATTTTCTTGGATAGGATGAACTCTGAGGATAGATATTCAGATGAGCCAATGTAGAGAATTCATCCTGGGGGAAAGAAGAAGAAGAAGAAGAAGAAGAAGAAGAAGAAGAAGAAGAAGAAGAAGAAGAAGAAGAAGAAGAAGGAGATGTGTCAATTAGGATTAGGTTTATCTGCTTAAAACAAGAAGCTCCAAAATAACAGTGGCTTAAACCACATAGTTTATTTCTATCATAAAAACAAAAACAACAACAAAAAAAACCCCTCAGGGTTGATTTGATGATTTCTATGTCATCAAGGAATTTTTTCATCATTTAAATATGATTTCCATCCTTAAGTTTGCCTCATGGCTCAAGATAAATATTGGAGCTCCTGTCATCACATCCATGTTCCAGTAAGCAAGAAAGAGGGAAAAGGAAAAAGGATGCAGCCCCATTCTAGCAGTATTAGCCATCTTAAAGAAGCCTTTCCGAAATCCTATTTAACACTTATATCTCATTTGCTAGAACTTAGTCATGGATACAAGGGAGAGTGGGAATTGTAGTCTTTTACTTGGGAACTGTAGTCTTTTACACGATTGCTGGAAGTAAAACTGAGGTTCTGTAACCATGGAATAAGGGAGAAAATGGATGTTGGGAAGATACTGGCAGTCTCCGAGATAATAGACATGAGTATAGTCACCAGGCTGCACGGTTTTTAAGAAGAGTGTTGACATAATTCTCTTTAGTACTATGGGACACGTCATTGGGAATAGAGAAGGGAAAGTGAACTGAGAATGTAGGGTGAATTAAAAAAGATTACCTACTTTTCTCAATTATAAAGATTTATTTTTAATATTCAGTGTTACTGTACAACGTGCTTTTTTGAATTATCTGGAAAATTGTGATCCTGTGAGAGGAGAAAGCTGATGTCATCGGAGAGGAGGGTGGAGTGTTCACTTATGTGCCCTGAAGAGCAGTAGAGATTGGTTTTCCTACCCCTGGATCGACAGTGGAAGGGTTAATGAGTTGCTGCTTACCCAGGGCTAGAAGATGAAAACCAGTAGGCTGGGTTATTATTTTTATTGTGTTGACACAGATGCATTTTCGTAAAGATTTATAAGAAACTTTTAATTTTTCAAAATACTCTGCTTCTTGCTTTTCAAATTCCATTTTGCTTACGTATGTGTCATTTGTGCTACATACAGCCTCACCGGGGGAGAACACAACAGAAAAGATTTCTCTTTTCTTTGAGGTTTTACATTCATGTGGAACATTTTTACTGGGTCAATAAATTGCTGCTTACCAGTGAAGGTTCCCCCAAAGAACTGATCTTCAGAAATTTTTCTGAAATTTGGACAAAGCACTAATAATTCAGGAAGAGGGAACAAATTGAACCTATTATCTTCCAGAAGAAGTAGGAGGTTTTGCACGATAACATCACTACCACCAGTAATATAAAAAAACAGCGACAATTTATTGACTACTTACAATATGACAGGAGCAATACTAAGCGCTTTTTATGCATCCTGCCTCTCTCAGCTGCCATTTACAGATACGAAATTTAAGGATAAGAAAACCCCCAATTTACAGATCAGAAAACGGAGGCTCAGAGAGATTAAATGAAATGCCTGTGGATACAGCCAGAAAAAAACCAAAAAAAACCCAAAAAACAAAAAACAAGGCAAAGCTGGGATCCGTATCAGGCAATTTGATCCCCAAGCCTGCAGCGGTCTTAGCTACTATGTAACATTGTCTCCAAACCTCCAGAGAATCTGCTCTACCTCTTATCACCGACAAAGCCTTGGATTTGCTGGTAGAGAAAAAAAATGCTTGAAATTTAACTGGGCTCCTCTGGTATCTGTTTTGACAGCCGAAATTAATTGTTCATTCTCTAAGCAGTTTTTGGCAACTCTTTTTAATGACCCTGACTGCCTTCTCCTTCCTTTTCAGCTTGGCACGGCTCCCTGGTGTGGAGCTGACAGGAGCGGATGAGCCTGGACTCCAGCGACACACTGCGTGCCGGCCGGGCTGCGGGCTTCCACGAGAAAGGAAATGATTGTTCTCACCCTCTGCAATTGCTGAGAGTGAAGGCAGGCACTGTCTGATTCTCTGATGAGCGTAAAAGCCTCACAGAGCTGATTAAACCAAATGTGATAAATGAGTAGAGTCTATCTCACATCTCTGTGTTTGTCTTGCCAAAGTCAGCTGAACCATTTTTCTCACACTCCACCTCAGCGCGCTCACAGGGGACAGATGTTCCTTCCTCCTCACTTTCCGTCAGCGTTGACCAGAAGAGGGAGCAGCCTCCGTGGGAAGGGGAGCTGCGTACAGGCACACGGCAGAATAGGCACGTATCTCCAACAACGCTCAGACTTTAAGACTAAAAACATTTGTTAAATTGAAAAATAACACTGAGAACAGAAGATTATCGACAATTTCTGGTGGCTCTGAGTCCCTAGGTACCATTTAGGCAACTTTATTATGAAGCTGCGCTCAAACGTGCATTAATTACTCGAGAAAAACCTCAATATCCTTGATATTGTTATTGTCAAGATACACATGCATTAGTGTTTGAATCGTGCAGACGGCATGAATCTTATCTGCAGGGTACTTACAGGTTAACATGTGAATGAGGTTATGTAGATAAATATAATTTCCACCTCCCCTTTATAGTCTTTGTTGCAAATAATGCAGAATGCAATAAATGGAGAGAATTAATGTTTGGCTTTGTTTAGGAATATTTTCTCTCCTGATTCTTCACAATCGTGGAAGGATTCCTGGTGAAGATGAATTTCAGGTTGTGTTTTAATTAGGAGGAGAAAAGTAAATTGGAACTATGAAGGGGAGGTGAATCCTATAGGTGAGGACTGGATGGAAGAAGAGACAGGGAAAGAAAAAAAGAACAAAAGTTTCCAGCACCTGCTTAACAGTAGATGGAACAAAGACTTTGGATCAGGCAGACTTGTGGCAAAGTGCAGAAGGAAGAGAAATATTAATTTGATTCTAAAAGCAGTCGGGAATCACTGAAAAGCATTGATGCTAGAATGAAGAGTAAGGTGGTGGTGGTGACCTCAGATAATGGTGGAAGCATTTGAAGTGGTGATCCTGAGGGGGGAAAAGTCAAGTGATAAGGCTGTAGTTAGAGAGACCAGATGTACGGATGGACCAGCAGTTTACACCTGCTACTTAGGTAAAACTATAAAAAGCTGCCCTATTTACTGTCCAAACATCCCAGTTTGGTTGACAAATGACATAGTCATCTTAGCCTTAATTTGCATATAGAGGGAGAGAGATAGATTTTGGAAAGATTGTTATAAAACAAACAAACAAACAAAAACAAAAACAAAAGGCAGGATGATTGGAACTATAAAAATGACCAAACTGTGATTTCTTGTCACAGAGGACTTGAGTGAGATCATGAGTGGTTGATGCATTGCTCCATGTGATAGCAAGATCCCCCAGGATAACAGATATTTATTAAATAAAAAATATTGGTAAACAGTACATAATTATTAGATGAATGAAATTGTGCTCAGATGGAGGCTGATGTGAAGAAGGGGTGAGATCAAAGCCTGTGAGCAGTTGGAAGCAGATTTGATTTTCCAGGGAAAATACGTCTAGGAAGAAGTGTGGAGAGCTCTGTGGATTCTTGCTCCTAATGGGTCAGTTAAAGGAGACAGAAGAGAAAATATACAGTCAATGATTTTGGAGAATGGAAGAAATGTAAAGTAGATGAAGTTTTGGGAATGGAGGAGTGGTGAAGGTCTCAATTCCAGTGTGTACCAGGCACTGTGCAAGGCATAAGGGACAGACACGAGTGACGCGTGGAGGCAACTCTCACAGTGTTCATGATCTGGTACTTTGAGATAATCACTAATAAATCGTTATAAATCAGGGTGGTAACAGAGTAGCACAGGTAGGAAGGACTTAATCCTGCTTCAAGGTGGGGGAAGAGGTCTAAAGTTAATGTCAAAGAGTTGGAGATGGTCAATGGGGGTCTTGAAGAAAGAATAGAAGTTTTTCAGCTGCAGAAGTGGAGGAAGAGAGGAGAACATTATTTCAGGTGGAGAGATCAGTATGAGCACATGCAAGGAGATGAAACGGGAGTGCAGAGTAGCTCTAGGATTATGACAGCAGATGAGGGCACATGACATGTGGTACTGAATTCTAAGCTAGAGCATATGACTTTTATTCCATGGCTCACCATGAAACATTGTCACAGAAGAGGAGTGTTTCACAAATCAACTCTGGACATTGGATGGAAGGACAGATTGAAGATTGGAGAGACTAGAACAGGGGTAGATGGGTAAACTATGAGAGAATTCTTGATATGACAGAATAAACAGAGAAAAGGGGAAGGAGCTAAGGGACACTTGCAGGGTCTACTTGAAAAGTCTTGAGGGCAATTTGAATGTGAAAGATGAGGGAGAAAGAGGACAAATATTTTGACTGTGAGGAAATCTTTGGGAGGGTGGTGAAAGGAGACAGACCCAGAAACAGAACTTCAGGGATGTAAGAAATGAGTTCGGTGAAAGAAAGCAGAGACAGGCTTAAGCCTGGACAGGTTGAGATGGGGTGATAGTGTGATGGGGGTAGGGGACAGAGAGCAGGAAAGAGAAGGGTGGGGGTGGGCCTGCTGCCAAGGCTGAATGAAAGTGGTTTTGTCTTGTTTCCTAAGATGGATGGGGAAGCCTGGGTATATTTGGTTTTGATGGGTTATAGAAACAGAAGGAAAAAGCTGATGAAAAATGAGGGAGATTCTGTGGTCACTAGAGAAAGCAAACAGTTCCAGCAGATGTTATACTTCTGGTACTAGGCTTACTACCAGCAGGTATGTCAATTCTTGAAGATGATGGTGGTGAGCTAAAATCCAGGTGAAAATTGTGGGGAAAGCAGAAAAAGAGACATCGTTGAAGAGGCAGAGAATACCAAGAACAAAGATGGAACTAATGTGTGTTTGACGCGGGGACTGAGGTTATCAACAGATACCAGGAGAGAAGGGAAAAGAGAGAGGGAATGTGTGGGTGCTGAGAACACAAGAAATGATAAGAAAACCGGAAAGCAAGTTTAGGATGCTTGTGGGTGTTTGCTGTTTTTGCCACTGACATTCATACCTACTTTCTGAGGTGAGAATGCCCTGAGTATGTTTTGGAGAAACTACCCTTAGTCGATGTTTAGCTCAACTGCTTAGCATGTAGTCGATTGCACTGAGCCCCAGCACTGGAATGTGACACTTGGTCCAATTTTAACAGCGTTTTTCATCCCCTGGGCATATAGTGATTAGTATACACATATCCACATAGCTCATTAGAGCTAGGGAGGCTTAATTCCGGAATTCATTATTGAACTATTGAGGGAGAGGATCCTTCCTTTTATACTGGACTTGAACCTAGAAGGATGTAAACTGGAGCTGCTTCAGACACTTAATCTCGAGGAGAGAGCCTATCAGACAACATAGACAACACAGTGCACAATTAAGTGATGGAGAGAGAAACTGGGTCTTCATGATCTGAGACCCACGTCTGAAATTAGCACTAGCCCTGGGATTTTCAGTTAATGAGCAATAGTTCTTTTGCAATTAAGCCATTTGGATTGGGGTTTCTTACTTGCCATAGAAAGAGTTACTTCTGATTAAAGGATATAAGTAATGCTGTAGAAGCATAAGAAGGTGACTGAAGAAGGGAGATAGTTGAGTATAGAAATGGAACTGAGGCAGAAGCAGAGGTTGCTGATTATAAAAATGAGGTTGAAAGGGATTAAAAGGCAAGGATGACCTGACCAGGGCTAGCCAGATATTTAACATCTGAAGGGCACTTTTGGTGTTCAGTGGTTGGTGTTCAGTGATGAGTATATTTGGAGTGGAGTATATTTCATCAATGGACTTCAGCCTAGAAATTAAAGCTGTCCTGGGGATTCACATTTTTTTCTTCTGTGTATACAAAGAAAACAACTTGGAGTAATGATAATCACACTCTGGAATACTGATAGAAGCCCATTCATTCATTCATTCATTCATTTATTGTTTCTTTCATTTGTTCAGTAGAAGTTTATTAGCATCTGGAAAACACTATGTTAAGAATCAGAAGGTGGAAAAGACATGGTCTTCTCCCTGAAAATGCTTCACTGAAACAGGACAGCAGGCTGATGTCATCATAGTGCTGGCTGGTCTGAAGACTGGGGATAAGTCCATGAGTTTGAGCACAGAAGGAGATGCAGAGAAATATCTACACGGCCAGAATAAGTTAATAAAGTCATGCAATTAACAGATGCCTAAAACAACTGCTGGCATTGGCATTGGTGGTCTAGGTGAGCTTTGCTCTCTCTTGGAGTCTTGGACCAACATCGGAAAGAGAAACCAGATGAACATGGCTCTCTCTGTTTTCCTGTTCTGTTTATCTTAATGTGAATAGACACTTGCTTACTAACTGCATTAACCTCTGGTTATTGTAGGATGCTGTTCACTTAGGCAGTCCGATGTGGATTTTGAAAGTCTTATGACTTTCACAAACTGGTTGCATTAAGTACAGTTCTTCTTAATCAGTGTACTGGCTGTCTTGTATACCTAGGTTGAACAGAATCATCCTATTTGCCTCTCAAAGAAGTATGTCTAAGCAGCTGCAACACATATTTGATGCAATGAAAAGCAATTTTTTTCTTTAAAATAAATGCCAACTTTTTTCCTTCTGTAAGCCTGTCCAGATGATCAAAAGCCAGATAAGACCCTGAAACAAATTCTCTTTTACCATGTGCAATGTAAAAAACTCCTTGATTCCCAGTGAACCCTCCTCTTTCATTAATGGAAGCATGGCTCTTATCTTGATGTATGTGTAGCTGGTGCTTCTTCAGTTCTGAAAATAAGAAAAGTGAGCAACAGAAAATAATGGAGCCCTGAGAAATTACTGTCCTAATACCACTAAAGTTTCTCCTCCTTTCAAGCTAAATCCGTGTAGGTGTCACATTTGAGAAATGAAGAGTGTGAGAAATATCTGTTAAGTTGACAGTCTGCAAAGCCTTTTTTTCTTTTAGTCAGTTATTTTCTTTAGTCGATTATTGAATCATTGAACCAGCCTTGAACACTCTTCTAGGTACAGTAACAATTAATAGAATGGAGAAGATATGCTCTTTGCCATTCAGACGTTTCTAACCTAAAATAGACAGAACCAATTAGAAAAATAAATGAAGAACAGAGATGCCACAGTCTTAGAATTTCTGAATTCAGATACAGTGGCTGCAGCTTCCTGGGCCATGAGCCATTCTTAGAGGGTGTGGTAAGCACAAAGAATGTATAATTCTCTTGTTTTCTACAGACTTTGAGGTGAGTGAAAAACAAAAATAAGTTCTAACCCTGAGGGAAGCCCTGCCTATCTGAGCTGTCCAGAGTGGTAATCGTGTGGGTGCCAAGTCGTGGTTGGTGTTCAGTGATGAGCATTTATGATGGAGAAGTGATCTGTAGCCGGACCAGATCTCCAGATGTTGGAACGAAGCTACAGGTAGTTGCCTTCTTCCTCATGTCACTTAGGGTGATTATAAACCAAAGACTAGGAAATATGTTTGCTCAAGTCCTTTTGGTCAGATCTTCAGGCCAGACAACTTTGTTTTTGGTCAGTCTGTAGCAGACAAGGGCCACAGGAAGGACGAAGCAGAGATGAAAGACTCCATCATAATAAGGTATCTAAAGTTATCTTGATAAGCATTAAGACTTATAGTAAGAATGTATAGCTGTTACAGGCTTCAGGGCTTCCTACTGACTCTCTGGCTGAGTGGAGGACATGAAGTCTGGTATGGTCACTTCTCATTAGCAAGATCTGTGACTGGGACCCTGACCACCTCATGATAACCTTCAGCATTGTACCCTTGCCCGAAGTATCAGACACCATGGTCAAATACCATCTTTTCTGTCTGCTATTTGGTGGAGATCATTGATAATAGAGTGCTTTAAATTGTTCCTGAAACTCCAAGCTGATCACTCTGATAGACAATGATCTAAATGTTATGGACTACATGTTTGTGTCTCTACAATCCATATTTTGAAGCTTTAATCCTCAATGTGATGGTATTTGGAGATGGGGCCTTTGGGAAGTCATGAAGGTGGAGTCCTCATGATGGAACTAGTGCCCTTATAAGAAGAGACATGAGAGAGTTTGCTTCCTTTCTCCACCCAACCCCACTCATGTGAGGACACAGCAAGAAGGCATCCATCTGTAAACCAGGAAGCAGACTCTCACCAGGAACTGAATAGGTTGGCACTTTGAACTTGAACTTCTCAGCCTCCAGAGATGTTAGAAATAAATAGTCATTGTGTAAGCCACCCAGTCTATTGTATTTTTGTTAGAGCAGTTTGAACTGAACCACATCATCTTTGTCTGTCTATCTCCATTTTCCCTACCAGTTTCATACTAATTTCCACAAGCTGGTAGTCTGCCTAGTCACTATTTCTTATCTCATTTCTTCATGCTGGGTTTTGTCTCATCCACCAGTTTAGGCAACTGGTAGTACTGAGCTCTGACTAAGCCACAACTCACCCTTCATACCAAAGCAAGATAGCGGCACATGATCCATGCCACACTGCTAGCACCACCACCACCATTTTCTGAAGGCAGAAGTCTGTGAAGGAAGTGGATAAACAGATGCTCAACTGAAGAATGAGAGCAGCAGCTACTACAAAGAATAGGTCCTCGACAACCAGACAATGATCTACAACATTCCAATCTGTGGGCTCAAGGTAGCCATTAACAAAATGTACTATCCAAGAGCTCTTCCAGGAGATCTTCTAGTCTGAGCAATTCAGTGCTAGTCCTGTCTGAAAACTTCCTCTGCTAGAGCACAGGGAAAAGGGTGAATGAAATAGAATTCCTGGAAAGTGAGAGCGACAATAGCACCTTTGTCTCAGAAAATCAGCAGTATCAGGATGTTACAAGTAAGAAGCGGAAAATTTCAGCAAAAAGGAGTCCTGAGGGAGGACCTTTCTCCCCCACCTTAGTTTTCTGAGTTCACCCAGCTTTCCACATGGCTCCATTCTCCCCTCTCTGCCCCCGTCAGAATTAGCATTTTTCTGTCCCTGTCTTTGCTTGTTATACTGGGAGGGTTTGGTTGGTAGGGTGGGGTACTTATCTTTTTTCTTGGGGGAACTGAATTTCTGCTCTTACAGGGGAATATGTGTTTCCTTCTAATGTCCTCCTTACTCCCCA
>NW_011888996.1:1078499-1118316 GCF_000151845.1 Pteropus vampyrus | reverse complement strand
AAAGGGTGAATGAAATAGAATTCCTGGAAAGTGAGAGCGACAATAGCACCTTTGTCTCAGAAAATCAGCAGTATCAGGATGTTACAAGTAAGAAGAGGAAAATTTCAGCAAAAAGGCCAAAAAGGAGTCCTGAGGGAGGACCTTCCTCCCCCACCTTAGTTTTCTGAGTTCACCCAGCTTTCCACATGGCTCCATTCTCCCCTCTCCGCCCCCGTCAGAATTAGCATTTTTCTGTCCCTGTCTTTGCTTGTTATACTGGGAGGGTTTGGTTGGTAGGGTGGAGTACTTATCTCTTTTCTTGGGGGAACTGAATTTCTGCTCTTACAGGGGAATATGTGTTTCCTTCTAATGTCCTCCTTACTCCCCATTAAAATCTAGTAAAATATTTCCATCTGGGACTTTTCCCCACCCCAGAGTCTATTACCAAGTGCCTACAATTCAGATGGCCACTGATCTGAGCTCAGATTATGGCCAAAATAAAGAGAGGACCAAGATGACGAACTCTTAGGAGATAGAACCACTGAGTCAATCCTGACATTTTCCTTCATTTACCATCTTCAGGCGTTTCCCAGGTTTTCATATATTTCTTTCCCTTTCTCCCTCACCTCAGCTTCAGAGTCAGATATTGGTAGTATTATTCTCACTGTTGAGTTCTCCTTCAAGTTCAGCTCTGAGCTCTCATTTTCCTCTGGAGGAGACTACTCCACTCTGTCCAGGTGGTTCCCCTGCTTTACTTCCTTTCTTGGGGCAGCCAGGACAGGGACAAAAGCAAACTGCCTTGATCTCTCTTAGCTTCTAAAGGAGGACTTCTTTCCTCCCTACATCCCTAAAATTGGGAAAGGAATGCATTTTCAGCTAAAAAGAGAATAAAATTTTCCCCAAGGGTGGGCAGAGGATACCCCACCATCACTCCTTTGTCAATTTCTCCTTTTCTTCCATTGCTGGGGCCTTTTCTGTGCCTCTGTTTTCTATTCTACCACTCAGATTCTTTTCTGTGTGTGGAATTTGCTGCTTTTTGAAAAGGTCCTATTTTTCTTTGAGCCATAACGAAACAGAAAATGGGAAAAAAAAAACTGAACTAAAGTAGTCAGATCTGCCTCTTTTGCTTTCACTCAATAAGTCTTTATTAAGTGTCTAGTATGTGCTGGGCTTTGTGCCAGGGAGGGACACACACACTACACCACCTGCGGCAGCTGGTCTTGCTTCCTCTTTGGTGTGAGTTGAGCTGGATGGAAGCTAAGGAATGGTGGG
Organism: Pteropus vampyrus; assembly: GCF_000151845.1. Lineage (NCBI taxonomy): Eukaryota > Metazoa > Chordata > Mammalia > Chiroptera > Pteropodidae > Pteropus > Pteropus vampyrus. Next base: position 1,117,065 of record NW_011888996.1, on the reverse strand, counting down.
CCACCTTTTGGAGGTCAGGGAGGAAGGGGAGATGGAGGGACTAAAAGTGGCCAACCAGCACTGCAAGGATATGAATGTGTTGAGATCACTTTCGGTGACATTAGCACTCTTCAAAGCCCCTCTGGGAGTATTGAAATTCCGAGTTTAGGTGAAAACGTTTCACCCAGTGGCACATAATCACTGTTATACACCTTTATATAATTTTTGCTACTTATTCTAAAGCAGAGGTTCTCAACAAAAGGGGAGATTTGCCTTTTCAGGGACTTTTAGTAATGTCCAAAGGCATATTTGATTGTCATAACTGGGGTAGAGAGGTGGGGCAGGGAAGGAGGGGAGGTTGTTTCTGGTGTGTAGTAGGTGGAGATCAGGGATGTGGCTAAACATCCTTCAACACACAGACAGCCTCCCACAACCAAGAATGTCCAGGCCCAAAGTGTCAATAGTGCTGAGGTTGAGAAACCCTGTTCTAAAGGAGGAGACCCCGACCCTGCACTAATTGGGCAATGATAACTAAGATTTCCCAACACTTGCCATGTGTCAGACACTGTTCTTAGGGTTTTACATGTGGTATTTCACTTATTTCTCATAACAGAAAACAGGGTAGGTTCTATTATCATCATTTTTCATAAGGAGAATGAATCCTGGAGAGATTAAGTGGTTTGCTGAAGGTTCCAAGGCTAGAAAGACGATGGGTCAGGATCTGAACCTCAACAGCTTAAAGCAATCCTAACCACTTATTATAACCCTCCTCTGCAACAAAGCTTGCTAAAGTCCATTGTTCTCATTTGGGAAGTATAATTACTGTCTTCTCCCCCTTGGGTGAACCCAGAAACTTAGAAGGGCCAATAAAGGAGAAAGGACAACTCAACAACTTGTCTTTGTAATGAACACAATGGTAGTTTCTTGTCTCTGAATGGCTGGACTGGGGTGAGCGGGGACTGGTGAACATGGACGAGGTGGTGCATCTGACCAGACAGGATCTGTGTTAATGACAGGACACACTGTGTCAGGCACGCCACTCCTCTGAAACCACACACACCCTGCTCCGCCGACGCCCCTGCAGTGGAGAGTCAGTACCAGCATCAGCCAGACCCGGAACTCTTTGAAATACGTTGGAAACTTGGCAAAGCCTGACAATGGAAACCAAAAGCAGATTCTGAATTACCATTATCATTAATCGGGTTGACATTTAACAACCCCCTCCTAAGTACTGTTCAATCATTGTCCCCTTTCATTCCTTTCTCCAGATTCCCACAGGCCTCCTTAGAGTGAAGGGTACCTGAACCCTGCCCCGGTGTGTGGTCCTCAGCAGAACAATGGAGGCAAAGTAATCTGTGACAGAGCGGACTGGGACCTCCGACATAAAGCAGATATGGGGGCACAGCTCAGGCCCTGCAATCTGAGAGAGGGCCATAGGGAGCAGTGCAGAAAGAGAAGAAGACTGGGAGGGAGGCCAGGCATTAAGGGGTGGGGTGAGGGGAGGAGAGTCAATAATCCCGGGTTAAGGAAATGGAGCAGGGAGAGCACGGTCTGTGTTCACATGTATCCAGAGTTGTCACTTTAATGGATTCCAAAGGAGGCAGACATGCTATCCAGGTAGTCTGGGAAACCAGCTGTATACAGAGAAGATTTTTAAAAAGCTTTAATTCAGGAAACTTATTTGTAAGTTATTGTTTTGGAACACAATTCTTTTAAATAATTGTTAGTTATGCTTTAGATTTCAGCTACTTTTGCAGTGCATGTAGATCTTAGAAAATGCAAAAAACTTGGGTCACATCTCTGATCTATCCATTCACTTATTCATTTATTTAATAAATATTTGTTGAGATCTCACTAAGTGTCAAGTACTGTTCTGAGCAATGGGTATACAGCCATGGATAAAATAGATATAGCTTTGACCTCATGGAGCTTACATGCTAGATAGGAAGACAGACAACACAGTAAGCATAAGTAAATGACTTCTGTGCATTAAAGGACATACTCAACAGAATGAAAAAGGCAACCTATGGAATAGGAGAAAATTTTTATGAATCACATATCTGATAAGGGGTTAATATACAGAGTATGTAAAAAACTCCTACAACTCAATAACAACAACAAAACAAATAATCCGATTAAAAATGTGCAAAGACTTGAATAGACTGTTATCCAAAGTAGATACGCAAATGGCCAACAAGCATAGGAAAAGATGCTCAACATTCCTAATCATTAGAGAAATGCAAATCAAAACTACAATGAGATATCACCTCATACCCACTAAGATGGCTACTATATATAAAAAAAACAACCCTAGAAAATAACAAGTGTTGGTGAGAAATTGAAACATTGTACACTGTTAGTGGGAATGTAAAATGTCATAGCTGCTATGGAAAATAGTAGGGCAGTTTTTCAAAAGAGTAAAAATAGAATTGCCATATGATTCAACAATTTCACTTATGAATTCAACGATTTCATATACCAAAAGAATTGAAAACAGGGTCTCAAAGAGGTATTTATACACTCATGTTCATAATAGCATTATTAACAATAGCCAAAAGGTGGGAGCAACCCAAGTATCTACCCATGGACAAATGGATAAACAAAATGTGATCTAAATATATAATAAAACATTAGTTATCCTTAAAAAGGAAGGGAATTCTCACATATGCTACGACATGGATGAAGCTTGAGAATATTACACTCAGTAATGTAAGGCAGTCCCAGAAAGGCAAATATTGTATAATTCTACTTATATGAGATACCCACAGTAGTCAAATTCATAGAAACAGAAAATAAAACGATAGTTTCCAGGGGCTGAGGGGAAAAGGGAATGGAGAATTGCTGTTTATGGGTATGGAGTTTGAGGTTTTGCAAGATAAAAATAATTCTGGAGTTTGTTTGCACAGCAATGTGAATATACCTAACACTACTAAACTGTACAGTTAAAAATGGTTAAGATGTAAACTTTGTTATATGTATTTAACCACAATTAAGAATAGAAAAATAAGTAAATGACAACAGTTTTGTTAGAAAATGATGATGTTATGGAGACAAAATAAAGCAATGTGACAGGGAGTGGGTGTGCAGGATGGATTTGGTGTTGCAGCTTAAAAAATGAGGTCTTTGGGGTAAGCCTCATTTAGAGAGTGACATTTGAGTGAAGACTTGTAAATGGTGAGTGAGCCATATGGCTATGGGGGAAGAGCATTCTAGGCAGAGGGTATAGCTAGGGCACAGGCCTTAAATGGCTTGGCATGTCTGAGGGACAGGAGCTCAGGGAAGATTGAGCCAAGTGAGCAAGGGAGCCTTGAAAACCACTGAAAGTTTCAGGCTTTTATCCTAAGTACGAAGCCATTGGAGGACTTTAAATAGACAAGGCATTGAGCTGGCTGTGTTAATGGGACCGCTCCATCTGTGGTGCTGAGAAAGGAGTGTAGGGGGCACAAAAGGAACTCAGGAGACCAGCTGGATGCTACTGCATGAACCCAAATGAAAGAATTACTGTGGCTTGGACCCAGGTGGGAATGAATAGTAGAAGTGTTGAAAAGTGGATAAATTCTAGTTAAATTTGAAGGGAAAGTCAATGGAATTTCACGATGAATTGGAAATCATGTGTGAAAGAAAAAACGAATCAAGAGTGACCTCAAGACTTTTGTCATGAGCAACTGGAAGAATGGAGTTACTGTTAACTGAAATTGAGGGAGAGGCACATAGGTTTTGGGGAGAAGAGCAGGTATTGATATGATATAATATGATATAGACATATTAAGTCAGAGAGGGTGATCACATACTCAACAGGGACATCAGTGGATATAGGGGTCTGGAGTTTGCGGGGTGAGGTCCCAGCTGGAGAAGTTACTGGGGAGTCACTAGTGTATAAATGGTATAGAATGAAAGCCAAGGGTCTGGAGGAGGTCATCTTCAAAGTGAATGTAGATAGAGAAGGGAGGAGGCTCTAAAATGTACCTAGGATGAACTAATGTTTCTAGGTCCAGAGAAAAGGAGAGACCAGAGGAGAAAACTGAGAAGCAGTCACTGTTCAGATCCCACAGTTATCGCAGAGAATCTCCAAAATGGAGCACGGGAGTCTGCAGTTGGAGATAAGGAAAAACTGAGTCCCAGGAGAGAGAAGTGACATATTCATCATATAGTTAGTCAATGACAAACTGAAAGTAAGTACTTCTCATAGGAACTTGCCTATACAGGAGTCAGAAACGGAACACTTAATTTTAATGGGGTGGGGACCAAACTTTCAGTAAAATAGAATAGTTTTTTCCTTCAAACTAATCTTGACCAGCATGTAATTAGACAGTACATTACAAATGCTATAAAACTGACAATACAATAAGCAAAGCCAAAGTAAGGTTAACTGTGAATCCTGGTGACTTCATGGGATTGAGCAGTTAATAAGCTAGCAGGACTAGTACAGTTCTAAATTTAATGTTTAAATCTGCTTCTTAGAGACATTCTCTGCTCAGCCCTGTTAAAAGCTTCTCATTTTCTCAAACTGTTAAATTAGCAGATCCATCAGAATACCTGTAGGTGTTTTGGACACCCATGTTGTAGAAATTCTCTAAGTCCACCAGGTAGAATAACAGTTTTTTTGCAAACAGAGGTTATCTGTAAGGCGAAGCATTAAGATAGCAGTCTCCAATCTTTTCAGCACCAAGGACCCATGCTCCTCTGAGGATCTAAAGCCTGATGATCTGAGGTGGAGCTGAGCCGGTGATGCTAGCACTGGGGAGCGGCTGCAAACACAGATGAAGCTTTGCTTGCTTGCCCACTGCTCACCTCCTGCTGTGCAGCACGGTTCCTAATATGGGTACTGGTCTGTGGCCCAGGGGTTGGGGACCCATGCCTTAAAAGATGTGAATTGTGTATTTTGAGACAGTCTGTAATATATAACCTAACAGTGCTTAAAAAGTTTTTCTTACATTATCATTTCAGTGGCATTCTTAATGCATTGCATATATTATACCTGGGCCTAATCTATCTTCAAATATATTTTAAAAATTGACATTGTGAATATTTTTGGTAACATCTCAATTATACTTTTTCCCACAGTACATACACATTTTTTTCTGTTCTTTACCCCTACTAGTTGTTCCATATCTCACCCCTCATAGTCTCAGATTTTCCAAAAAACTTGGAAGAGGGAAGAAATTAAAAAGCCAAATCTCCCATCAGGCCATTTTCCAGAATCAATAGCCACTACTAACATTTTAGCATGTTTACTTATAGTGGATTTTTTCCTACGCTTAATTCCTTTTTACTTATTAATGATTATATAAGCATCATATTTTATGTTATTTATACTTCTCAACCAGCTGGACTATTCTGGGCTCATTGATTCTAGAGAAATATGTGACTGAGCAGAGAGCAGAGAAAATAATCTCTCCTTGGCTTTGAGATTTGAAAAGCACTTAGGCATGTAAAGATCATAGACCAGAGTTCTGAGAATGGGGTTGGAGGATTACTGGACCTTCCTCTTCCCCCTACCTCCCCAACACACAAACACACACACACACACACACACACACACACGCACGCACGCACGCACGCATGCACACACGCACACACACACACACCTCTGGGAAAAGAGAAAGAAAACATAGGGGAGTTCGGAGGATTCCAGAGACAAGGGTCCTCGGCCCTGTTTTCCAGATTTATCCCCAGAAAAGTGGCAACAAATCAAGACAGAAGGTTGGATCTGAGAGTAGAATTAGTTCTCATTTTCCAGGTGGGAACTGGGAAATTGGTAAAATTACAGAGCAGAAATGGCTGTGAGTGTGTCCAGGCAACAAAGCCTAAACCAATCTCACAGAATGTCCTATACTACACCGTGGCTTGGAAGTAGCAGGATGACCCAAAATTGGAGGTTGACTTTGGCTGGAAATGAGGACCAAGGCCAGATTAGGGGACTGAACTTTCCACAGGTGTCCAAGCTCCATGCCAATAGTTGACAGCAGCTAGGAGTAAGAAACCCTGGATTTCAAGGTTAAATTTCTAGCACTCTGAGGAACATATCTCAAAAGAGAAATTGAATTGTTATAGAAAAAATATTTTTTCACCCTTGGGTTTGTGCACTAAAATCTATAACTGTTGGTCATTCTATAGATTTATTTTATATTCTAATTTTCTCCATTATCTTCAAGATTTCTCTCTAAACATCACTTTTAAATAGTGGTTTAATATTTCATTGAGTGGATACCATAATTTTCTTTTTTTAAACATTTTTTCTTTTTTTAATTAATTTTTGAAATCCAATTTCTCATTGTTAAACATTTTGGTTATTTCCATTTTTTTTGCTATTGTAATGAATGTTAAGTACAAGAATCTAGAATGAGTGGTTTAAAATAAATTTCAGAGTGAGGTTATTGATCAAAAGGTATGAACAAGTTTAATTCCCATAATGCATATTGCTACATTGCTTCCCAAAAGTTTTATAGAGATATATACTTTCATAAGTTATCTATAAGAGTTCATCCTTTGAATTAAACATTAGATTAGCATCAAATGACTATTTTATAGTTGGAGAGACTTCGCTGGTTTATAAAGGGTATTTATTCTTTTTTCTCTGACTAAAAAGCAAAATATGTTCATGTTAGAAAATTTAGAAAATACAGGAAAGTACAAAAGAGAAATAAACATCACCCACAATCCTGTACTTGAAGATAGCCATTGTTCATATACTGATGTAGATCTTTTTCGTTCTGTGATTATGCCTGTCTACTCCCACAGTCACAGGTAGCTATATTTTGCTTCTTATAAAATTGAAATCATTGTACATATCATTATGTAAATTTTTATTGAATAAGGCCACAAACATTTTCCAATACCATGAGAATATTCTTCTAAATCAGTCATTTACATGCCTATTGTCCTAAACCAGCAAAACACTCGCTCATTAATAGCTTGCTATTGACACGATGGGGTGGGGATCTACATATACACATGAACACACACCTATTTCACATAGATTCTGGCAAGTGATTCTAGCCCTCAAAATGTACGATTATTTGCAGTGTAGTTTAGTGGGATGAGCACTGACATTGAATCGGAAAATAAGGGCTTTGAGTTGACGCCATTGTTAAGCAGTCATGAGACTCTGGGCAGACTAGATGAATGTCACCACCCTTAGCCTACATTTATCCTAAGAGTTTATTGGGAGTGTGAATAGGAAATGAATAGGAAAATTTCATGTCTGACATTTCTCACCCATATATTATATTTTCCACTAAACTTTATATTTAAAGTCACATAAAACCCAGTGAATTAGCTGAGACCTGAAGTCCAAAGGCACCGTTTTTGGTTTGGCTGCATGGGGCTTTCTTCCTATTTAGCAATTGTAGATGTAGGACTACTGGTATGGGATCAACACTAGATCCTAATCTTGTAGGTTTTTTTTTAGAACTGGACTAGAACCAGAGTACTTTTTTTTTTTTTTTTTAATTTTATCAGGTTATCTTCTGCTTAGTGACAAGATGGCTGTCCACTGGCTTTTGTCAATTGGCTCTACTCACAGGCTTGCTAAATACTCAGTTCTTAGAAGTAATCATCTCTTCCTCTCACTTTTATATGGGGATGGCCTATTTAAAAAGCTGTCCCATTAAGTGGAGAAGCTTCTAAGTAGGTTACCTTACATTCAGTAAAACAATTATGACAAAACCTGGCCAAAATTTGCCTTGCCATGTGTGGGTGCTTTCAGCTGCGAGGCATATACCATATAATATGAGCCAACTTAACACAACTTTCATGCTGTACTTTCCTCATTCAAAGAGATTCTCTCTTTTATGGCATTGGCTACTGAAAAAAATATGTATGTGACTTGAATGGAGAGACCAGGGCTCCATCCTCATTCAGACGTATCTCAGGTTTAACCCTCATATGTATTGGTAGTATTTTAGCAGCAAGATGTTGATTTAACAGGCACATTGTTATTAAAATTTTTTTATTATGCTACCTATAGAAATTTGATTCATGTGGATGTTTAACAGCAAGATTGAATTACTATTTAGCAAATACTTTTTGAAATTATTTAGAAAATATTACTATTTTACTTTCTAATTTCTTTACAGATGTGTCAAAAAGACTGTGACAGTCAGAATTCAAACCCAGGTCTGAATGATTCAAAGTCAGATTCACATCACAATGGCAGATGCTGCGGGCTCTAGGCTTTTTAGAGATCTGACCTTGAAGCACTGCAGAATTGCCTCAGGACCCTTAGTTTATCAGCTGATGTGGGGTCTGTGAGCACAAGAAGTGGGTACTCAAGGCCCTGGAAGTGCTGAGTTGGTCTCATGTCCCTGAGACAGATTATCTGCTTTAATTTCTTCTTAAGACTCTATTATGGTTCACTTTATGCATCAACTCAGCTGGTCTACAGTGCCCAAATATTATTCTGGATGCTTCTGTGAAGGTGTTTTTTGGATGAGCTTCAATAACATTTAAATCGATAGACTCTGAGTTAAGCAGATTGCCTGCCGTAATATAGGTGGTCCTCATCTAATCAGTTGAAGGCCTTCAAAGAAGAAAGACTGACACCCTTGCCCCCTCCTCCCTCAGCAAGAAGGAATTCGACCAGCTGACTGTTAGAACCATACTGTAACCCTTCCCAGGGCCTCCAGACTGCCAGCATCCTCTGAGGATTTGAGATTCACCAAACCTCCATAATTGCGAGCCAATTCCTTAAAATATTCTCTGTGTGTGTGCGCACACACACACACACACACACACACACACACACACACACACACACACACACACACACCCCCTGTTGTTTCAGTTTCTCTGGAAAACCCTAATCAATATGGAACCCGTCCAATTTAGGACGGGATCTCTTTAAAAACTGTTACTGATTATCTAATTTTTCCTCTAGGACCCCCTGCAGCTTGTTATTTCCTTCTCCCTGGAATGCTCAGTTCAAGTGCTACTGAGCATCCCTAAGACGGGATACTCTTCTAATTTGTAAAAATAATGGTTGTCCCCCTACTTCCCTTTTCCTCATCAGCTTACTTTCTAAGAGTGAATGTACAGGGAGAGTTTTTGTTCCATGGCAAGCCCCTCCTCTTCCTGTCCCCCTCTCACGCAAGGGGCAACCGACCTTCTTGTTTTCGGACAAGGCTCCTTCTGGGTTTAGCTTTTGCGGCATATAGTGCCTACAACTACATCCTCCAAGATGGCCCTTTCTGTTTCCTCCTCCGCATTCAGACTCCGAGTTTCTGTGGGCTCTTGGGAGGCTTCCTAACACATGAAGCAGAGTAGCTCTCCTCTCTTTTTAGCACATCATTTTGTTTGACAGGCTTCCTTGCAGGTGTCAGTTCTGGCCTGCCTTCTTTCTTTATTTGTTTAATGTTTGTCTTTCTCCACCAGAATGTCAACTCTGAAAGTCTGTCTGTCTTTTTCTGTCCTTTAAGTACTGTATTCCTAGCGTCTAGTCCCAGAACATTACTGAGTTCAATTGAACAGTCGTTGAGTGAATGAATGAGTGAATGAATGAATGAACAAATATATCTTATGGGATGTGCTCAGCTGGTGATACAAGAGTGTGCAGGTGTGTGATATCCTACTGGTGAGAAGAGAGTAAATTGCTCATTTTTGAAGGTGCATTAACTCTTTCAGGCCCCTAGGGTATCATTTAGTTCACTGGAACAGTAATTTACTAAACAATACCTCAGGGGCCTGAAAAAGTTAATGCACCTCCAAAAGTTTCTAATTTACACCGGGGAGCAGTTTATTTACCCAGCAGGGTTTGACCTAATAGGTCTTAACTCCATTTAAGAGAGTCATAAGGACTTTATCACTTTTCCACCTTCACATTTCCTATTCTTAGCATTAATCTGTTTGTGGAATAGTGTTACCAGTTGTTGGTTATGTGTGCATGAGTAAGTGCATGCGCGCACGTGCACACACACACACACATACACACACACACACACACACACACACCCCATATCCATTGCTGCCTTCTGGCACTAGTATAATGTTCCATGTATATTTTAGTTTGTATAGTGAAAAAAATCTGTATATTGCAATCCATTAAAATAATGTTATTTTGTGGCTTCTTGGTATATATTACAAATAACTGCTGAATTAGTTCACATTCTGTTTTAATCCAATAAATTAGATTACCAGATATTAAAGAATGCAAAAAATTCTGTGCATTTAGGTTACTGAGCTTTATCTATGATATGCGCCCATTATTTTATTTCTTTTTGTTGTTTCAAAGAGCAAAGCTGCTTCCATTCCTAATCTTGGACACTTTTGTTCTGAGGTTTTCCAGATTTATTTTAATTTTTCCTCTTTTATTAACTACTGTCAATTTTTTACTGTTGTATAATGTCAAAAATTTTTCTTCTACTCCTGAGTTTATTTTTTAAAAAATGATTCTTACTGATAAAAGCTATAGAACTATCTTTTTAAAAAGAATATTGTCATAACTGATGTTACAGGTCTTGGTAAAAAATATTTTTCTCAACTTTGGGGTCCAATCAAGTATAATTGTTACCAGCAATAGGCAGCAAAGCTTTTCATAAAACAAGTTGTGGGCAGAGATTTCCAAAAATGGTAAAAAACCGTTAATTGAGTTTCCTAATTTAGATGTGATAATTCATCCTGAACTGGGTTTAATATGCCCTTGCTGTAGAATGAGAGGTTTGCTAAGCAAATATCAGTGTAAATCAGATTGTAGAGAACAGATGGCTTTTGAGAATGTTAACATAGTCTGGTAAAATATTGATAAGGCCATTTAATTTTTTTGTATCACAAAGTTTTTTTGTTATTAAACACTGTAAAAATATTTTCCCTTTTTCTGTGTCAGCTAATATGTTAATTGAATTCGATTATGAATATTATATATCCTCAGGGATATTATTCAGAACAATAGTCATAAATCTGCATAGGCCAGTAGATATTAATAACTAGGATATTGAGTTTATGGAAGTTTTAAAAAGATTTTCTGGTGCAGACTTATGGTTTCCTGAGTTGGTACATTCTTCTAAAGGTAGATTGAAGCAAAAAAAAAATTGACAGGATTTAAGAGAAATGAAAAGCTTGATTATGGCTTTTTAAGTGTACAGAGATTCTCTAATTTCAAACAGGTTATTTTTTATAGCAAGCAGTTTATGTATTTGAAAAAATAGATTTTATTTTAAAATTCTATCATTTAGACTTTTTGCTAATTCATATTTTATTCTTCCTGTTAATTAAAGTGGTCACTTTGAATTAGTACTGTACTAGAAAAACATTTAATAAGTGGATTTAAAAAGTGAGCTTTTCTGCAGTTTTTCTGTCATTTCTTGTTTAAAAAAACATTAAAACTGGACTTTATAATGGAAATACAGATAGTATTGGAGAAAAGCTTGGGTGAGGGCTGTTGCCATGGTGACCTTTGCAGTTGTCCTCATGCAGAGATTTTCCAACCTCCGTATTATAGACAGGTGGTAACAATATTTGAAAGATCAAGGGTCTAACTTTACTAACTTGACCCTGGCATTCTGAAGACCTACCCCTGAAATTCCTAGCTCCTTAATGAAGCTCGTGCTTGGCTGTCAGGTTGTAGCTGTAGCTGGTGCCCTGTGTTTCTATTTCACATCTTCAGGTTTGAAGGCAGGACCTAAATTCACATTTCTTTTTTCCCGAGCCATACAATATATGACCGAGCTATTATCTGACATCCGAGGATCGAAAACAATATCCTGAAAATGATCTTGTCTTACAAATAGAAAAGCATGAACTGATTCACCATTGACTGACAGTCTGAATTGCTTTCAAGAATATAATTCAGGTCTTGTCATTTAAATAAATAAATAAATAAATAAAAATGCAAACAAACATTTATTTTGGCTTCCCAAGGATGAAAAACATCCAGAGAGTATAGATAGCAGTTACACGACAGATTCATGTCAAAAGATAGGAAGGGTGTGTTAGGAGAAAATAGCAAGCTGGATATTCTTTAGTTAAATGTGATTGTTTTAATCAAAATGACTTGTTTGGTGCTACCCTTGTGTGTCTTAAAATAGTTGTATGATACTTAATTTTGTAAACTCCCCACAGATCTTTTAACTGAATCTTTATAGTTTTAAATCCTGATGAAATTTAATGCGGATTCAAGCATAATAACTATTCCCTGTAGTCTACAAGAACGAAGATAAAATTCACGTGAAAAATCTTAAATGTTAGGAGATGCATACAAAATTCTAAGTCTCTTAGGATCAGTGAGATATTATTCTGCTTTAATTTATTGTCTGATGCTCTCTGCTTTCTGGGAATTTGTTATGTATTTATTGGTAGTTTTTCACAAGATTTCTTTACACTTAAGAAAAATGTAAATATATGCGAGAAAGCTGTAGTTAGCCTCAAGTAACAAATAGTAATTGTTATCTTAATCTCATATTTCAATTAGCCTTAATCTTTTGTTTGTATAGCCTTGAAAAGCTGTAAAAATCAGTCATTATAGTTTAATTACTAACCATTATCCCGGGTGGCTAACTCCACTTCCTTCCAAACAAATTTCTTCTTTCATTTCATTTTTAAATGCCACCATTGGCGTTCTCTAACAATAGTATAATACTTTATATAGCAGACTTTGTAAGTTACACTCTAGAATATTTTAAATTTTGTTGGTTCCTCCTGGTACCAGAGAGCTTCTTCTTTTTTTCCCCCTTCTTTTTGAACTGGCCTGTTTGCTGTCCCACTTCAGGATAGAATCACACTTCAGTTTTACATAATGACAGAAGTTGAATGTTTCCTGCTCTAGTGTTTATTTAGTAAAACATTTTACATTCCTGGATAGATACCAGTCTGTCATTAATGGATTCTTGGCTTTGGGCCAATAGCTAATAGTTTTATTGGTCCTCATAACATAGCTATGTGATTTTTGTAACCACAAGGGGCTCTTTTCTGTGCTTTTCTTTCTTTCTTTTTTTTCTCTTAAAAAAATAACCTAACAACCCGAAGGTGCACCAAATTTAAGAACAGAGCATTTCTCTTTAAATCATTATCTATTCCTCTTTATTCATTATTTTTGCTCTTAGGAAATTCTTACATATCTTACTGTATTTTGAACAGGGTTGAGACTCAATTGCACGGTCTATTCCTAGCTTTCATATTGCCTAAAGAGGCCTGGCAAAGCTCATTCTCTGCTAGGTGGTGTCTATTTGCCTATCTAAATAGGGGAGGGGCAGGAAGGCTTATTTATAGTACTAGAGCTTGTCAAGCTTTATGCGAGTGCTTTAAGCATTTGAGTAAGGGGGACCAACATTTGGAAATCTTGGAATTAGGTGCTCCCCTAAAAAAGGAAAAGAAGGTCTTTACAATTGGGTGAATACGAGTGAAGCCTGTGCATTTCATGGTTTTTTTTGTTTGTTTTTTTTTGTTTTTCTTTCCCTTAGACACATAGGTGTTAGTTATGCATTCAAAACCTGTCATTTTGGTCCTGACCTCACACAAGGCTATGCTGTGGTGTCCTTAAAACTTCAATGCCATTTCCTCTCAGCGATGTTTCCTATTTATATCCCTTCCCCATGTATTTTAAAATGTAAGTTAAAGTCTCTAAATTCTCCTTAAATGCAATCTTCTCCGAAATTTAGAAGTTACTATGCAATTCCAAGATTACAAAATCACCTTAAAAGAAGTTAGACATTGGTCATGGTATTAACTAGGCTGTGTTCTAAACAGCAACAACCAAACATGTAGGTAATGTATGCAATTGTGGAAAATTTAGAAAATATAAAGAGAACAGAACAGAATAATCACTCTCACCTCTCAGTCTCCATCCCCTCCCCTTCTTATCACCATGACAGGTACACATTTTAGCCTATTACTTTCAATAGTTTTTTCCTCTACTTTTGTATGTATCAGAGATCATTCTGTACTTTGTATTCTGATTTTTCACTTGTTCTATAATGCTCATTTCAACGTGCCATCTACACTCTTTTTAACATAATTTAAAAAAATGTGCAATAGTCTATCATAAGAATTAAACTATAATTTACTCAACTATCTCCCAATATTGAGGATTTTGTTCTCCTTTTCTTTGCAATTATGAAGAATATTGTAGTGAATGTGTGCACATATCCTTGCCTAATTCTTAGCATTCTTGAAGACTTTGGCCCATTTTTAAACAACCCCACAGCACATTGGGGGTGTCCAGTTCTATGAGTGGACACACTCCTGGCAGCTAATTCCAGGGAAGACACTTTGCCTAGGGAAAAGGAAATAAGAATGCTATACTTTTGGTGCAAGGGTTTTGCCTTCAAAGAGAGGCAAGATTCTGAAAGTTTGGAAGATGAGAAGGTCCTCATTATTTCTCAGAGGGAGGTTTACTCTTGTTCAGCTGGAGAAGTTACACTATGACATATGTGTAAATGCATTTCGGTGGCATGGCACAGCTGGAGAGGAACCGGCGCTTTGGCAATGGGTCAAGTTTACTTAACACTGTGATGTTTGAACACAGGATGATGCCAGTTCAATTACATTTTGCATGGCAATTCTTTGACAAACAAAACAAAATAAATGTTTTCCACTTTTAAAAACAGTGCCTGCAAATAAATCAGATACTACATATAACAAACCAGCCACTAAATAAAATGTATGGGAAAACCAAAAGACAAGCTTCTGCATAAGGGCACCACTAGTCACCAACATTTTTCCCTTAGCCATGATTGCCTACTTTAGGTTTTCTGTGAAATTAATGTATTTTATTATCATGGTAAAAATTATGTATGGATTTATAGAACTTAAGAAAACAACAATGGCTAAAAATAAAAGCTCATGTTCTTTTATGTGATAAGATTATTGCTAGTATTTTGACCTGCCTAGCTGATGCCTTTAAGAAGTACCATGGTTTTACTATTGAGTTCAACCTCACTTTCTCTTCCTGTTTATTTCAGAGCCAGGTGTATTTGGAAGCTGAATGGTGGAATAGAAATGCTCTTCCTATTTCTGATTATTAAATTAAGAATGTCACTTATTAGATTTTACAGGGTTCATTTTCTTCTCCCTGGATACCACAGAGCTCCTTTGCAATAAGTTCTGTTCAGGCCGCCATACCTAGTTATGAATTTTGTTAACCAGCTTGGTGGATGGTTGAGTAAAATCTCATCCAGCAGGCCAGTAAGGGGAGAACAGCTTATCTCTTTAATTACTTTTGTGTGAAAATCTGGGGTGACCAAATGGATTTCACAGATCGGTGAGATGACTCGATAGTTAGAGCAGTCTCTGGGTCTCTTGGAGGTCCCACACTGGCACTCTAAGTCTGGCTGGAAGAAGAGAGGGTGATGATTTTGGCTGTGGCCAACACTTTGTTTTGGCTTTTGCCCAAAAAATAGCTAGAAAAGAGGCATAGTTCTAAAGTCAGAAGATGTAGTTTGATTTCCCACAACACTAGGGAAAACTCCGATTTATCTGAACAGCTAGCTATCTGGAGCCATCTCTGGCCTAACCACACATCCAAGAGAAGAGAGAACCTGGGTTCTTTGAAACGGAGAGTCACATCTTCTTCATTTTCTTCTCCCCCTTGGCATTTAGTACCATGCTTTGTGTATGGTAGTTTGTCATTGGTCAATGAACATTTGTTGAATGAGTCATCAAATAAGTCAATTGGGATCAGGTATTAGAGACTGAAACACATTAAATGAGTCAAGTCTTGTGCTAAGTTTAGGAGTCTGTATTTTTGCCCTGGTATGTGAGACCATAGGACATTGAGACAAAGGAATTATAAGGGCTCCCTGTGTATAATGGTTCCAGAACTGCCTAGGGTCAGTCAGAGAGAGTGACTTGTTTTGAAGTTGACTCTGAAGAGGGGCCTGAGCAGAAGGTGGCCACTGGTCTGCAATGAATTCTCACTAAGCTGGACTGACTATAAACAGGAGTGTTTTAAAATAGCAGGATGATAACGTGAGAGATTCCACGAATGAGCATTTCTCTCTCGAGTTCCCTCTTCTTAAATGAGTTATGAAGTAATGCTCTTGTCTATGCACTTTCCTTCCATTTGAACTCCCCATCTTGGCCTGAGCAAGAATTTTGCAGGCTTTGAAATATGTCAACATAAAATAAGCTTTGAGACAGCTTGAAAAATGTAAGATTCATAATGGACTCCACTAAAAATATGGTTTGTTAAAAAAACAAACCAGGCTCGATCTTCCTCACTTGGAAAAACAATCAGATGGAACTTGAGCTGTCACCATCCTTTTACAGATTCCTGCCCCATGAGAAATCAAGCATTTCCCAGTGAGAACATGCGTGTGTGTGAGGTTCCGTTCAACACTTGCCCAGTGACCGCTGTGACCTCTTCAAGTTCTGCCTGACATTCTTCAAGCTCTACAGAGGATACCTATTCCACGAAGCCTTCCAGGCTACTCCTCACATTACGACCTATCCATCTGATCTTACTCTCAGCTGCATATTATTCTTGGATAGATTCATTAGTATATTCCCCCATCTCCCTAATAGACAAAGTTCTTGGTGGTAGGAAGGAGTTTTTTTCTTCATGTCTTAGCACAACAAACGTTTACTTCTTATTTATGCAAATGCTGATGCTGTTTGCAGGGAGAGGTTGGGAGGTGCTGGAGAGCTTTCTTCAGGATGTAGGCTTTCTTATCTTGTGACGGCACCTTCTCAACCAGGTCCTTCCAAGACTGCAGCATGGGAGGGAGAGTGCCGATGTGGCTGCCAGTTCTTAAATGCCTGGAAGTGACATGCAACATTATTTCTCACTTCAACTACAAGGTGGCTGAGAAGTATAGCTGTCACTGGGTTCAGGAAAGAGAGGAAATCGTGTGTGGGTGATCTCAAGTAGTGTCTACTCCAACCAACTCAAACTAGTCTCCCTGTATTACCCATTCTAATCTAGCTTCCATAGAAAAAAATAAAAACCTAAAAAGAAGACAGAAAATTATATCAATCATATCATCACAGTTTCTACGTCATCCATTACCTATAGGATAAACTCCCAATTCTGTAAAAAGTTCAGAAGCCCTCCAGAATCTTCCCCTGACTCCTAGCCCCTCAGCTGTCGCTAAGTTGCTCATAAAGGCTTTTCCTTGTTCTGCTTAGATGCCTTTGCCCATGTGATTCCATGAGCTTGGAATATCCTTCATCTCTGCCCACATGGAAATTCCTGCTCAAACTTCCTGTTGGGAATCTCTTCCTTTTCGAAAGGCTTCTCCTGGCAGATTTAGGAACCTCTTCCTTTGAGGTCTCATGAAACCCTCTATAATGGCTCTTCTCATGCAGCTGTCACTGATTACATGTCACTTTCTCTCATTTAACCTGGCCCCGGCTTAGGGAGATGCCACATTCTCCTTAGTTCTGAATCATCAGGCCTAACTCTGTGCCCTGCACTGAATGGGCCCTCAGGACATATTTGTTGGGTGACTACATTTAAGTTGAATATACACATTGGCTCTACTCACATCAAAAACAATACGATGAATTTGGTCTATTTAAAACTTGTATGGATTTTGGAGGCCTGGGTTGGTGAGAAATGATAAGGTTTGGCTGAGGGTCAGGGAACTAGGGGGGTGGTTTGCCTTTTTTTGGTTTGGTGCAGGCAGTTATGGGGATGAAACATATGCTGGCTATTGGAAACAGGTGCAAATACAGGAGGGAATATAGTTTAGAGGCTGGTCTATTTTCACCTCATTCATTTTCCATGGTAGGTCTATTTTTATTTTTTTTATTTTAATCTCATTGATTTTCAGCACTCATTGCATAATGTTCTGTGCTTTGGAGAATGTTCTGCCTCCATTATTTTTCTCATTTATGGCCGTCTCCTTTCCCCTAGTTATTTGCTGCTCTCACACATTAGTTAGGGCATTCTCAACCTTCACTTTAGCTGAACTCCAAGTATGGAAAATCCACCCACTTTATGTCTACTTCTGTTCTTCAAAACTTAATTCAAGACTCTCCTGCTCCAAGAGTCATCATCATCTGATTTTCTTGGACACTTGGGAGGAGTGCCACCCATCATTATAATTATACAAGTTGTTTGAAAGGGTTGGCAAGCAGGTTGGCTTAGCTGAAGAGCCTGGAGAGTATTGAGAAATCAGGCTGAGAAGAAGGAGTTAGAGACAGCAGGAAGGCTGAAAAGTTTAAGATAGGGTACTTAACACACACACACACACACACACACACACACACACACACACACACACACACCTGGCTTCACCTCTGGAGATTCTGATCTAATTGGTTTAGTGTGAGATGCAGGCATCACTATTTTTAAAAGCTCCCCCAGTGAGTATGTTGTGCAGGCAGGTTTGATAAACTCATTGGTTTTCAGAGCCTTTGGAATCCATAGGACGTTATCTAAAACTCAGTGGAGATGGTCATGAGTACTATTAGTCATTAACATTTTTTTTGTTGTTGTTGTTGCAATAAATCTTTCTTCTCTTCCTTCTCTTTCTTTTCTACCAGGAGCGGAAAAGATATTTTGGGATCATTAGATTTTGTTCAGTAGTTGTAGGATTTAACAGAAGTGCCTCACGATTCCTTGCACCCCTTCCTCCTTCAACCAGAGAGGACTCACATTACTTACTTATTATTATTTATTTAAAATTGGGGTTATGATTAATATTTTCTTTGAAAAATGGGTTCTGCTGATATAAAATATTTTAAAAATAACTGTATCTAGTTCAACTATCTTAGAGTTGGATCCACTGTTTAGAAATTTGTTCCAGGTCACACAGATACGTTATAGTGATGTGAGGATTAGAGAGTGTGTAATAGAGCAGGAATGAGATACTCATCTCTGCTGGGCCACTTAGTAGCTCTGTGACTTTAATACCTAACTTCCAGCACCTGACAGCTCTGTTGTTTCCACATCATCCTAAGGTTAATGCCCCGTTTCCACCTGAGTCATCTTGATAAGAATATATGTAATAGTATGCTGAGAACCCTGTTTAGTTTACCATATGAGATACCCTTACTAAAATTCAGGACCTTTCTCCTCTTAACTATGATGCAAACAGATAAAAGGCACTTAAGGCTAAGTCCTTTTGCAGAGGATGAGGAGTACTGCCTAATAAAAGTCAATCTAAAGAGATTTGAAGTATCTTAATTATTCATTCAAAAGCATTTATCAAACACGTATTATGTACCAGGAATTGTGCCAGTTCTGAGGCTTCTATAGCCAACAAGATGTACAAGGTTCCTGGCCTCCAACAACATTTGAAAATGAACTCTGAAGGCAATTTCTAAAGGGTTTCCTGATAGCAAGACTGCTGGGGTCAGGGTGCCACTTGCTGTAGTAGCTTTGAAGGGAGCACTGGTGTAAATTTCAGGTGTAAGTTCTTGAAAGTTTGCTACTTTGTAGTCAAACACCTATTATACTTTTCTTTTCTTTCTCTTTTGTATTAGTTTGTTTTATATTTGTGCTTCCAAGCAGTAGGAGGAGACAGTAGGATGGGTTTATATCTTACTAAGTGCCAGAGAAAATCTCTCTGTACCTCAGGCAGTGATAATAATGTCTAGTGTGCTTTCAGGAGCTAACTTTCTGAAATGTGTTGTCATTGCTTTGAATTCAAACTATTCAATGCTACGGAGTCATCTTAGATGACAGATAAACAAAATAAATTGACACTAGCAGCGGCTCTTTCTTTCAAAGCAAAACCATGAAATTATGTATGAAACAAAAAGTAAATGAGCTACCTGGCATTATTCCTCTGGCTGTAGGTAATAACACTTATGATTCTTTTGGGGGATACCCCTCCTCTTCTCTATCGTGCAGTTCTGTAGGAGTCCACTCTCCAACTCAGGAACAGACATTAGATGAAGGCTGGCCAATCAGAAATATAAATGCCCTCAGTCTCCATAACTGGCTCATGGTGATGAACCCAAGCACCATGTTCTCTTGGTTCCTGTGATTTGTGGTGCAATGAGAATAGGTTGCAAGTTTATTTAATCAGAGTGAACTCCAATGCTTTCGTGAAATACTTTTTCCTGCTGGGATTGCGTAGAGGAGCATGTTTTCTTTTCTTTCTCCTTCGTGCTGGTGAACCTGGGCAGAACATGCTTAGAAATAGACATTCAGAGGAAAACCATGCTGAGAGACAGAGAGAAATCACGCCCTGATGATATTGTTTGTGGCACCTGATTCATTTGGGCCTAAAAGCAGACTAGACCTTAAATTTTTCAGTCACACAAGAGAATAAATTCCCTCTATCATTTTCTTCTTTTTAAAAAAATCATAACCAGTTTAAGTTTTTCTTCATAAACCACCGGATACTTCTGAGAAGCTATGGACTAATACAACAAACTAAAGGTTCATTCATTCAATAAATATTTATTGATGGGCAAATGCTTAAAGCACAACAGTATGACTGGGATAAAATGAGTGTGTGTGTAGAAATATATGAATATAAAATGGGTGATTATGACCTATAGCCGTATTTAGTTTGTATTTGTTTCAATCTTTAAGTGGTTCTTTCTGTACAGAGGTTTAACCTGGGAAGGCCTCCAATCTGCATATACTCTGTGGGTCACAAAATTTAGATTAATTATATAGGTATGCAGGAAGACATTTTGTTAGTGGCTGTTTGAAATACTTGCACATTAGTTTGAATTTTGAGGTCTAGGTTTTTAAAAGATCATATCATATGAAAGTTTCATATTATCATTTGGAGGAAATTCAGATATTTTGAGATGGAGTGATATCCAGAGATATTCTCTGTTCCTGGGAATTCTGGGAATTTTTTATATCCTGTTTTGTATTGTAAGATATGTGCATGAAACTCTCTCTCTTCAGGGAAGGCCTGCCATGCTGCACAAAACTGGCTCACAACCACTGTCTTTTAAAAAAATCCAAAATGACAGGCAGGAAGATCTGCTCAAATGAGCATCATTCAAAGCTGAAGTTCACGGCTGGTTCATTGACACTGCTGCGGAACCGATGTGCTTTTGGAGAATCCTCAGCTTGCTGAAATGGACCACGAATTTTTTCTGGATACCTGTTGCTTAAACCACTTGCCAGCATCTCATCCAAAAATAACGTAATTGCTTCCAAAGTGTTTGTTCACTGGTGCTTCCTATTTTATTCTAAGGGATTTTTCTAGTTATGTTTTGTCACATCTTGTTTCATTTTGCCACATTATAAAAGAAGAAAGTAGGATATAGGACAATGCAGAGGATGAACGTATTGGTTGACTTGGAGATTTTTAAAACAAATTCCACACCATTTGACCAAAATGCTGTTTTTTTGTTTTTGTTTTTTAACTTAACCACAATATCACCATCACACCTACCACAATTAACAATGGTCCCTAAATATCATGGATGCATAATTTATAAAACATTCTTTTGTCTCAAAATATCATTTTATAATTGGTTTGTTTAAATAAAGATCCAAAAAAGGTCCATACATTGCATTTACTCACATCTCTCGTCTCTTTCGTCTATGTCGGTCCACCCTCTCTTGTTCACTTCCCCTCCCTCTATGCTGTTTATTTGTTGAAGGGGTTGAGTAATTTGTTTTATAGAATGTCTCACATTCTAGATTTGTCTAATTGCTTCTTTTTGGTGCCCTTTAACTTACTATTTTATTCCTTTTGTTTTCCTATAAACTGGTAGTTGGGTCTAGGATTAATTAGATTCATGTTCATTTAATTAAAGCAAAACTGTATGAAAAGTGGTGTACTTTCTATTGCATTTTTTTCAGGAGACACACAGTATGTACTTTTGCCTCTTTTAGTGGCACTAAGATTGAATGGGTTTGGGTGCTGTCTACCTCATCCATTCATTAGAAGGTTCACCCTCATCCATTTAGTTAATTTAATTGTTTTACTATCTAGTGATAATTTTGCCTGTACTCATTCTTTCATTAGGGGCTGCAAATGATTTTGTATTCTTTCTGCTTTATTAGCTAGAAATTTTCCATTAATAACTCTCCTTCGGTCATGAATGCTATAACTATGCGCTGAGGAAAGGGAAATAGCCAAACATTTCAAGGCCTGATAGACTTTGTACCTGAGCACTCAAGGTGTCATCATAGCCTGCTCTTAGAGTAAGAGCACACACAGGCTCAGTAGTAAGTGGAGTCCTTGCCCAGGTCTACACAGTGAGTCCACTGGGACCATAAACATACCTGGATAAGTTTATTAGTTGGTTCCTTGGCTTCTAGGGTAAAAGTTCTTATAGTAGAGAAATCCAAGTGAAAGCCTCTGAAACTGCTCCCCACCTCCAGCCAAGAATCAAGATAGTAAATAAAACAAATTTTACTTCTCAGGAGAATGAGGGAGATTGCTGTCACCTTTAAAGGTCTAATACACACAAGGGTGGTAGCCCCTATTTTGTCCATATTTACGTCACCAGTCTGACCCTTACAAAAACCAGATGATTGTGGAAGATGATAGTAAATCCCTACACATTCAACCAATTAGAAGCCCCTATTTGAGGCTGCTCTTCCAGATGTGGTACCTTTGCTAAAGCAGATTGAGCTTGCCTTGGGTATATGGTATGCAGCCACTGATCTGGGAAGTGTGGTTGTTTTTCCCCACTCATATCAGAAAAGAGGATCAGAAACAGTTGACATTCACTTGGAGTGGACAAGATGCTTTAATACGGTATTGCCCCAGGGCTATGGTGGCTCTCCTGTTTTCTATCATAATATACTTCAAAGAAACCTGGGCCATCTGGGCAATCAGGACAAAATACCAATCTACTGATGACAGTATGCTAATCAAAGCAAATGACTAAGATGTGGCAAGTACATTTAGAGTGCTGATAAGATATATGGGCTCCAGAGGGTAAAGATAAGCCATAGATGATCCAGAGGTCCAGTGGTCTAGAACATGTCATGACAGCCTGTTCAAAATAAAGGATGACTTACTTAATCTAGCACCTGGTAGTAGCATATTTCACACTCGGGTATTCTATTCTCAAGATGCAAAGAGCATTGTTGAAAAAGACTGAAAAGATTTGGCAGCTGGTCAGATCTACTATTTGCATAAGCATGGAGACAAAGATGATACAAAGGTTTCATTTCTGAGAAACTGAGATGGTGGCAATGCTAGGAACTCAATTTTTGCATGAAAGATGATGAGTTCAATTTTAGACAAATTTAATTTGAGATGCATGTAGACAGTTGGACATGTTGGACTAAAGCTTATTAGATGTTAGGGCTGGAATAACATTACTCCATTAGTTACTCAATAATTATTTACTGGAAACCAATACTGTGCTTAAAGCTGGAGTTAAATCTCAGCTCTGCGTTGCAAGAAAATTACTAAATGGCTTCTTAAGATGCTAAATTTCTATCCAGAGAAAACTTGTAGTTTATTTGACATGGATGTCATCAATATGGGCATAATAGTTGAAGCTATTCACCCCTTCATTCACTTCATTTATTCACTTACTTGACGAGATTTCTCATGAGGGCAGAACAGCAGTTTCCATTTTAGATATATATCATAATCACAAAAAATTAAATAACTGCTCTCTACTCCAGACATACTGAACCAGAAACTCCAAGAGCAGGGCTTGGTACATATTTCTTTACAAAACTCTACAGGAAATTCTGACATTCAGCTAGAGTTGAAAACCATCAACAGAGTGAAAAAACACAATCTTGGTGAACAGCTCATTTAAGAGGGAAGAAGAGCAAGAGAAAGACACAGAGCAGGAGGGGATCAGCAACGCAGAAGATGGTTCAATGTCATGGAAGCCGGGGAAGAGGGAATTTTAATAATACACTGTGTGTGTGAGTGTGTGTGTGTGTGTGTGTGTGTGTGTGTGTGTGTGTGTGTGTGTGTATAGAGTGAGTGGGGGATAAAATAAACTTATAACTTACAATGTTAATAGAGAGGTATTTTGGAGGAAGAGAGGAGTAGAATTGGTGTGGTTTTTATTGGGAGAGAGGAAGGCAGAGGAGGCTCTGTGGAGAGAAGAATGTGTTTGTATTGTTTTTACACGAACACAATGGCTCTTAAATCACATTAAATTGTAGTTTTGGTGTCAGGCATGGAGTCCCACTGCACAGGTGTGATTGTTTGGTGCACCATTGTCTGGGAAAGAGGTATGTCCACAGGCCCCAAACGAAAACCCAGAAGCAAGGGTTTTCTTCTAGGTAGATAGGAGAGGGCATTCAATTAACATTCCCTAATGTTCCTGAAATCAAGCCATCCAAATGAGATACCATGGTTGGTATCAAGATGGTGTTTTCATATGGACAAGGCATCAGGCTTGGTGGGAAACTATGGTAGGATCATTGTCCTGTTTTGTTTTCCTGATTGTACATTCCTTATGAGTTCTGTTCTTCCTTGTCATAAAGGAAAGTCTCTTGACAGTTTTAGTTTCTCTCTGTAGAAGAAATGAAGGAAAAGTATTTCATTCTCTTGAGTCAGAAAATAAAGCAAAGGGTAGTCAACAGGGTGGTAGCTTGATGTAGCTAACCTCTCCTCTCCAGGATGGTCTTCTTTCAGACTTTAACCCTGAGGATTTTGGATAGTATTTTAAGAAGGAAGACAGTATTTACCTGACAGCAATCTTCTAAGTCAGGGTATACAGTGAGGGAGCTTACACATTTAGCTATGATTTTTTTAATATGTATTTTTTGTTGGTTTCTCTTAAGGAAACCTCTTCCATAGAGAAGTTCAGAACTAGGCTGTTATCTTTTCATCTCCACTCTAAAAAAATTTATTAAAAAATTTTATCTTTTAGTTACAGTTGACATTCAAATTATATTGGTTTCACATCTCCAACTTTTTATTGCAAAGAATTTTAGAAAACTTTAAAGAATCATATATTGATCAACGATATTATTACCAACAATTGTTAATGTTTGGCCAATATTTGCTTTATTTATCAATTTATAATCTTTTTTTCAGAATCATTTGAAAGTTGCAGATATCATAATATCTCACCCTGAAAATACTTCACTATTCATCTCTCAAAAATTAGGACAATTTCCTTCAAAACCACAATACCACTATTACACCTAAAAAGTTAATATTATTTTCAGATTTCATCTAATATTGAGTTTGTATTTAAGTCCTCGCTGTCTGTAATATGTCTGTTTAGTTGGATTTTTAAAAAAATCAGGATTTAATTAGAGTCTAGGCATTCCTTTCAGTTGTTGTGTCTCTTTATTCTCTTTTAATCTAACACAAATCACAATGATGACTAGTTTCTGAGGCAAGGACAATATCTTAACATAATCTATTTATTTATTTATCTATCTATCTATCTATCTATCTATCTATCTATCTATCTATCTATCTATTTATTTATTTAAATTAATTTCAAGTATACAGTGCATTAGTTAGACATCTATGTAGTTCATAAAACGATCCCCCCAATTGCTCCCTCCCTTCCCTAGCCAATGTATTAATGATAACTGCATTCCCTATGCCGTGTTCCCCATACTCATGACCATTCTTCAGCGACTAATTTGTATTTTAACCCTTCACCCCATTCCCGTTTCCCCTCTACCCAACACCAAATTGTCCACTATGTTTGTGAGTCTGTTTTTGATTAGTTTGTTCTTTTTATTCCTTAGATTCCACATATAAGTGAAATCATATAGCGTTTATCTTTCTCTGTCTGACTTAAATACCTTCTAGGTCCATCAAAGCAATATATTTTTCTATCCCTTTCCTTTTCATATGTAGGGGTCTTGTTTTCTTTTCCTTTCAGCCACTCTATCTTTTGGTTGGAGCACTTAATTCTTTTCCATTTAAGGTACTTATTGATAGGAATGTAGTTGTTACCATTCTTTATTCCTGTTTTTGATACATGTTTTTCTTTTTAAAGAAGTCCCTCCAACATATCCTATAATACTGGGTTGGTGGTGATAAATTCCTTTAGCTTATTTTTGTCTAGGAAGCTCTTTATCTGTCCTTCAACTCTAACTGACAGCTTTGCTGGATAAATTATTATTGGTTGTATATCCTGGGTCTTCATCCTGTTAAATATTTTTTTTTGCCAAGCCCTCTGTCCTGCAGTTTCTTTTGAGAAATCAGCTGCCAGTCTTATGGGTATTCCCTTATAAGTAATTATTTGTTTTTCTCTTGCTGCTTTTAATATTCTTTCTTTGTATTTAACTTTTGGCATTTTAATTATGATGTGTCTTGGTGTGGGATCTTAACACTTTTTATCTGCAGTCTTCAACCTGATCGACAACAGGTATAATAGTAGATTACTGCTTTTGTAGCTGCCCTTGGGTACACTTCTCTCCTTGAATCTGGGTTGGCTCTCCAACTGCTTTGTCCAATAAACTGTGGTAGATGTAATGTTTAGGACTTCTGAGACCAAGTGTTTAAGAAGACCTGGCAAATTCTAGGTTTACTTTTTGGGGACAGCTAGCCATTATCAAAGAGGTCTGACATCTGGGTGACTGTGCTATAAAGAGCCCAACTTAGTTACATTGAGAGGCCGGCTGGAAGAGAAAAGAGGCCCCAGCTGAACTTCCAGACGATGGACAGCACCATCTGGCCAGCCCTGTGAGTGAGGCCATCTTGACAGTGGATCTTCCAGCCCCAGTTAAGCTGCCCCAGCTGATGCCACGTGGGGCAGTGACCTTCTCAAATGACAGAACTGTGAACAAGTATATGAGTATTGTTGTTTTAAATCATTAAGTTTTGAGATGGCTGTACTCAGTAACCAAAGAGGGTACTAGCTGTTTGTAGAACTGGACTGGATAAAATCATGAACAGAGGTAACATGAGAAAAGTGGTCTGAATATATAAGAAAAATATAGTATTCTGACTGAATTAGCAGGTACTTTATGACCTTCTAGATCACAGTAAATCAAAACTTGGACAAATCCTGAAATCAATGGCTGTGTTCATCCTTGTCTCCCCTCAGTCACAGAGGATGCTTGCCTTCCCC
The DNA here is from genome assembly GCF_000151845.1 of Pteropus vampyrus. Taxonomy (NCBI): domain Eukaryota; kingdom Metazoa; phylum Chordata; class Mammalia; order Chiroptera; family Pteropodidae; genus Pteropus; species Pteropus vampyrus. Next base: position 1,090,263 of record NW_011888996.1, on the reverse strand, counting down.
AGACTCAGCTATCTCTTTGCTTTTGTAACCTTATTTCTCACAGCTGCCTCTCCTGCATGTGATGTCTTAGCTCATCCTGAACTTCCCAGGGCATCTGATGATGTTCGTTCTACTCTGCACAAAGTGCCATCTATCTCATGCCTTCGCAGTGTCTATCTACATGTCAAAAGCCACTCCTAATGCTACACCAGGATTCATCTCATCTTTCTTTAAGCTCCTAGAGCAGTTTGTCTATACTTCTCCAATCATATCTGTCACATTCTGTTTTGTTCTCCATTAATTTTTCCACATATCTTTTCTTGTAGATCACAGGGCCACGGAAGCAGAAACCAGGCCCTCTCATTGTTCTGTTCCTCTCACCATATTGCATACAATGTCTGGCATGGGACAAGCACCTCAGATTAGGAAGTGGCGTGGCCTGGTGGCTAAGAGTAATTTTGGAGTCTGATTGCCACGTGTGGGTCTTCCTCCTCCTCTCACATACCAGCTGTGTGATACTGCGCAAGTTATTTAACCTCTGTTTCCTGGCTTCATTATCTGTAAAAGAGGGGCAGCAACAGTATTTACTTCATAAGAATGCTGTCAGGATTAATGAGACACAGAATTCTTAGAATAATGCTTGCTACATAGTAAAAATGGGATTTTAGCTATTTTAATCAAGAAAGTTCACTGAAGTGAATTAAGCATCTCTTTTCTATACTGTAGTTCTCTCTTCTTTTCCTCTGGTCCTCCCTCCCTCTTCCCCCTTTTAAAGCTACGTAATTTTCTACAGCGAATAGCATTTCATTGGATTTAATGGGAGTAATAAAGGATCAAAGTTCAGGGTGGAAGAATATTACGATGTGAATGATATGATACACAAACCTCAGGTAGAAGTTGCATCTTAAAAGTTCAGAACTTTCTTTAAAATTTTCTCAAAATATTGTGGTGGTCAGGACATGGAAGCAACTGAAGTGTCCTATGATAGATGATTGGATAAAGAAGCAGTAGTACTATTACTCAGCCATGAGAAGAAATGATATATTGCCATTTGTGACAACACGAATAGACCTTGAGATAATCATACTAAGTAAAACAAGCCAGACAGAAAAAGTTGAAAATCATATGATATCACTTATATGTGGGATATAAACCTAAAAGCAACAAACAAACAGGACAAACAGAGACTCACGGACATGGACAATAGACTAGTGGTAACCAGAGGGTAGTGGGGAGAGGGGGGATGTAGATGGGGTCAAAGGGGTAAAAAATGTGATGACAGAAAGAAATCTAAATATGGGCAGTGAACATACAATGTAAATATATATATGCCTTACTGTTGAATTGTACACATGAAACTTACTGGATTTTGTTAACCAATGTCGCCATAAAAAAATTTCTCAAAATAGGTGGACTTCAGACTGAAAATATATTTGTGGGTGGGTGTGGAGGAAAAGAAGGGTTTGACTAAGAAAGAATAAAGTCCCTGGGTTTGGGCCTAGAGTGGTATATAACTTTTTTTAAGGCAAGAAGAGGAAGCCGGTTCCTCTGCCCACGTGGAAAGTCCTTGGGTGGGTTGGATTCAGCTGGGCCCCACCCTTGTGCCAGATGCACTTGTTTATTTCTAGTTTCTTTTAGGAACCACATTAGAGAGGACACACCCTTTAGACCCCCTTGAAAGATCCTGTAAAAATGAAGGCACTCCCTTGTAAGTAAAATATCCCTGAATGCAACAATATTTGGATAATTATAGTCTCCCAGGAGCATAATCCTTAAATGGCTGAGATAATTATAGCATCCCAGGCCTGTGGCACTTTTCTTTTAAGAACCTAATCCCATGGGCAGAGGGAAGTGGGGACCCCAGGATGCTTCTTCTGCTGAACCCCTTTCCCCCCAAGGTCACATCCTATGATGGATCACATCTAGAAAGTAATTCCAGTGTGTCTTGCAACCATGACTTTGTTGTTCACATTAGGGTACAATAAGGAGCCCAGCACAAAGCAATGCACATGGATAAGTGTAGTTATTTTTGACAAATAGAAGGCAGCTTTGTGTGTAAACAAATGAGGTGAGAAATGATTCTTTAGAACTACATCTCTGATGGTTATTAGAACCTTACGGTTCTGTCTGGCACAGTCTTGGGCAAGGAGAAATCAAGTCAAAGTTCATGGTTTTTAGTGTGACTTTTATATTTATCTTCTAATTTAGTTCAGGAAACTGGTTGAAGGAAGTATCGCATTTTAGCCATGGTTAAACATGGTTATGTTTGCTCTCTCAAAAGGACAGATTTGAAGAAAAGCAAATGTGGCTAGGGGTTGCACCTCTGACACTGGTCAAGGAACCTCTTTTAAATTTGAAAGCCAGTACTCACAAGGCAAGATGGTTGGGTGTGGCCCATCACTCTTACCGGGAAAACAAGCCAAAGCGAGTCTTCAGCAGATGAGCAGTAGAGGTGTTCTGCCTGTCCATGAGTGACAAGCTCTCTTTCAAAGGGTGGTGCAACATTTTTCTATTCCTGGATGCCTTCCCTTTAATACCTTATATTCTATTAATTTGCTTTTGATTGCAAGTGGCTCTTGGAGTGATTTAAAGTCATCGCAAGGACTATATTTTGTTTCATTAACTAGACTGTAACCTTTCCAAGGATAGCACCATGGTTGATAAGATAGAGAACACTCTCAAGCCTGTTACACACTGTCTCCAAGACTTACTCTGGGATTTATGGGAACATGCTGGATTTTCCTTTTACAACCTGCTACTGTTTGGTTCCCACAATTAGAAGGGGTTGTTATGACTCACTTTGCTCACAGGGCTCTTTCTTTTTGAGGCTTGTCAAGGATACTTCTAAGTTCTGCTGACTTCTGTGGGCCTGGGATGGTTTTTATAGATAAGAATAATAAAACCCTTTAATGACCTCTATTTCCTGAGCTGGTAAAGGAGGGGGATGCACAAATGTATCTCTAAGATCCCTTTGGGTTGTACACAGGTTTTTTTTTTCCATCCTTTCTAACATTCATTTATTCATTCATTTGCTACTATTTATTTCATTTCACTTTGTAGACATGTGCTGGACACTGGAAGAAGAAAAACTTAAGAAATGTATTATGTCCATTTAGAACACATTCTGTAAACAGGACAGTTTATAAATAGCACCCATGTATTTTAAAGCACAGTCATATATCTGGATTACATTATTATGAGTTGTTTCACAACCGACAATAGATTTAACATCAGCGTTCTTATGCCATAAGTATTTTCCCCAGTGATGTCTTTTTGCCATTGACCTGCTAAGATAATTCAGAAAAGTGTATTGATGTGGCCCTGCTTTTTCTGACTTTTTCCAGCTATTTTCTCTTTGAAGAATGTGGGTGTCAAACATTTCGCAGGACTCATGTGTTGTTGGGGTGCTGGTTAGGGTCTCTTCTTGGATTGTGGAAAGAGGCAGAGATGGTAGCAAAAAAAGCAAGGCTAGAAGAAGTGCTATCAAGACCCAGAATAGCCCTCCAGGCAAGCATTTTGATAGCAGCAAACACAAATCAAGCATGAATAGTATTTCATTATCATTTCACAAAAATGGGCATGTTTACTTGTCAGTAGACACCAAGTCAAGTTATTCCTTAGGTTCCTTGCAAATCTGAAGGAGTCAGAATGTCTAAAAGACCTATTCCTAAGGTTTTTCTACATAATAGTCCCCTCTTATCTGTGGGGAATAAACGCCAAGATGCCTGAAACTGGGGATAGTACAAAGCTATACAGACTATGTTTTTTTCTATACATGTGTATGATCAAGTTTAATTTATGAATTAGGCACACTAGGAGATTAACAATGGCTAATAATAAAATGAAACAATTATAATATACTGTAATAGAAGTTATGTGAATGTGGTCACTTGTTTCAGGGATCTCTTGTTGAAGTCTTCGTACATGCTCGCAGGTGCAACACGTTGTGTCAATTGGAACACGTTTTCTGTTCACATCCTCCACCCACAAAAATAGTGCCTATTCATCTTTTTTTTTTAATCGAAGAAATGATTAAAAAAAATTTCTTTTTCTTTTTCTTTCTTCTTCTTCTTTTTAGTCCCCCGTCTACCTCCCTCACTCTTTTCATCTTAACTAAGCACTTATCACACACTGTGGCTATAAGTTTTGCAGTTTGAGGTGCAATAGCAAAACCAGCACAATTTCTTTTTCCTTCTTCACATTTCATAGATAGAAGATCCACTCTTATCATGGATCTTAGCAACCTCTGCATGTTTTCTTTTCCTTTTCTTATTAAGTCAAGAACTTTCACCTTTCATTTAAAGGAGCACTTTACAGCTGCTCTTTGGCATATCTGAATTTTCAGCATCACTAGTCTTGTGCTTTGGGACTCTTATTAAGTAAAATAAAGGTGACTTGAATACATACACCATGACACCGTGACAGTTGATCTAATAACCAAGACAACTACTAAGTGACTAAGGGGCGAGGAGCATCTGCAGCGAGGTGACTCCGGACAAAGGGATGATTCATGTCCCAGGCAGGGTGGAGTGGGACAGCAAGAGATTTCACCACTCTACTCAGAACAGCTCACAATTTAAAACTTACAAATTGTTTATTTCTGGAATTTTTCACTTAATATTTTCTGACCACAGTTGACTATGGGTAACTGAATCCATGATAAGTGAAACTGCAGATAAAGGGGAACTACTGTGTCTTTTTATTATGTTAAGAACATATAATATGAGAACTACCCTCTTAACAAATCTGTAAATTCACAATAAGCACAGTGTTGTATAGCGGATCTCTAGAACTTACTTGTCTTGCATAACTGAAACTTTATACCGTCGAACAGCAGATCCCCATTTCCCTCTCCCCCTGGCAACTGCCATTCTACTCTGCTTCTATAAGTTAGGCTATTTCAGATTCCTCACATAAATGGAGGCATGGAATATTTTCTTTGGACTGGCTTATTTCACTTAGCATATTGCCCTTGGGGTTCGTATTGTTGCATATGGTGGAATTTCCTTTTTTGAGTCTGACTAATATTCTCTCTCTCTCTCTCTCTCTCTCTCTCCACCACATTTTCTTTGTTGAAGGCCATTTAGGTTGTTTCCATATGTACGTTTTTACATAAAACTTTAGCATCTAGAAGACGAAGATTTCTTCATTTCATACATTTTATTATTGTCAATTCCTAAGTTAAAATATTTTAAAATTCCAGGAGAAAAATCACAGATCCTTAACATAAGATACGAAGTTCACCAATATCTGGCTCTGTCTGCATCTCCGGCCTCATTTTTCACCTTTGTCTTCCTTCCTTTTATGCTCCAGCTTCATTGAATTCCACTGGTTCACACACGCAAGTTACTTTATGTCTCTTTGCCTCTACTTACCTTGCTCTCTCCTAGGAATCTCTTTTTGTCCCCTCAACCTCTTCACCTGGGTGATTCCTATGCAAATGTAAAGACTCGGCTCACATATCACCTCCTCCAGGAAGTGTTTTGTGAACTTTTTCTCCCCTCCACTATGGTACCTCTCCTCTGCTCCCACAGTACCCTGTTTGTAGCTCTATCATTTGACTTGCTATCATATGATTATTGGTTTCTGTGTTACTAGACCTTGAGTACCTTGAAGGCAATGAGATTTCATCTCTGTATCTTCAGGGCCTAGAAGAATGCCTAACAGAGTACTAAGTACTCAACTCATATTTGCAGATTAAACTAATAAACATTATTTAATTTTTCTGAGCCTCAGTTTCCTCATCTGCAAAGTGGGGGCAATAATACTTTTGTTGTAGGATTTCTCTGGTGATTGAGAGAATATAGGTAAAGGGCCTAGTTCAGCAAATGAAAGGAGCATAGTGAAGGGTGGCCCTCATTATTATCAATAATAAGTACAATGGACACATGGCAAAGAGGGCCTTGCTCTGATCATGGGCCAGGAATCATAGCCTTAGAGTGAAGATGGGGCTTGCTGGAGCATTGTGTGGTCAGCTTTACTCTCAAATCAGATCAGTGGGATGACACAGAGGCTGGGCCACACCTCATATATACAGTGACTCTTATTGATAGGTGGTTGCCAGTGATCATGGTTCACAGATTCTCAAGGAAACAACCTTTCATTTATTTGACAGACACATCAGGTGACCCACATAAGCCATGCAACACAGTGGAAGAAGGTTGAGTATATTTGCTCTCTGCCTCCTGCAGGACCTGTGGCTCTCTTGGAGGGACAGTAAATGGTCCTGGCTGATGCTCCTTCAAGTGCTCAGCCTGCCCAGAGCCCATGTACAAGCTGCTGTTACCATTTGCATTAAAAACGAGTAGCGGTACTCTGGATTTGTATAGCTCAATCTCAATTAACCAGAACCCAGCTACTTTGAACCTTCAAGTAACAGGATTGGAGACTTTCTTGGAGTACAGAAAACAAGATCAAGATTAAAGTAAAACAAACAAACTGAAGAATAAAACCCCAACGAACAACAAAACTCAGAAAGTACCACTCACAAATGACTTTCAAAAATTGGTTTGATTTAGTCCAGAGTTCATCTCAAACTCTCACACTTTTGATATGTATAGAATAAAAGATTTGGATTTTGGAGTTAGAGAGACCTGTATAAGTCCCTGTGCTTCCATTTATTATTTTTGAGATAGTGAACAAATTATTTTACCTGTCTAAGCCTCAGTGTTCTCATCTGTAAATGAGACGTAGTAATGATAACTATTTATTTTGTGAATTAATTAAGATAATACACATAAGGGCTTAATAGTGTCTAGCACATGGTAAGTGCTTTATACACTTTAATTATTATGAACAATCTCTTGATAGTGAAAATAAATGTTTAGGACTATTACATATACATATCAAAGGCTAAGCTATGCACTTCATAAATATAATTGTCTAACTATTGTACTGTATACCTAATACTAATATAAAATTTAAAACTTTTAAAAAAAGCTACATTGTGTCCAGCATTTTTAATTTATAAAAGCAGAAAAATGGATATTTTTGAAAGAATATGAATAATAAATAATATTAATCCTTCATACAAAAATCAACCAAAATACCCTGATTATGTGGTGGAAGGAGAGGGCATTTAGAAAAATAATGTAGTAACAGATTCCAATGAAGGATCAGCTCTTTCGTATTATGCATAAGTGAGGAATACAACCAGAATATCTTATACAAGTTGTCTCTGTGATTTTAAAAAATGCAGTCTTCCAGTTTTTGTTGTTGATCCATGTTCAAAGATATATAGAAGGTGTGTCAATTGACTTTCCCAGAGTTCAAACAACTTTAGACTTCCTGTTAACCTTACCTGCATTCATCCTGTTGACCAAAATGTGCTTTTCATATTAGTAAATAGAAAGCTCAATTGAAAAAGAAAGCATAGTAGTGGTCTCTATTAGTTGTAAGCTGCTGTAACACATTACGAAAAAATTAGTGGTCGAAAAAAATACAAATTTATTCTCTTACAGTCCTGGAGGTCTGAAGTCTGACATGAATCTCACTGGGCTAACTCTGTGTTCCTTTTGAATACTATGAGAGAATCTCTTTCCTTGCCTCTTCCAGCTTCTAGAGGCTGTCCACCATCCCTGATTAGTGGCCCTAGTCTTTCATTTTCAAAGCCATCAATTTTGGTCTGAGTCCTTCTCTTACTGCCATCTCTCTGGTTCTCACTCTTCTCACTCCTTTTTCCACTTATACTCTTGAGATTAATTGGGCTCATCTGGATAATTCAGGGTCATCCCTAACTCAAACTCAGTTGACTAGCAAGCTTAATTTCACCTGCAACTTTAATTCTCTTTTGCAATGTAATCTAACATATTCACAGGTTCTGGCAATTAGAATGTGGACAACACTAGGAAGTGGGGGTTACTTTTCTGCCTACCACATAGTCCTAGATTTTGTAGCACCGGTGTTAGCAAAATTGATTAATAAAGACATTGTTTCTTCCCTTCACTCCAGAGTACTTTGCTTGGTTGGTATGAGAGGAATATCTAAATATTTTACATGAGAATTTAGAACATCTAAAGGAGTGTGTTGAAAGAGTGAATATTATACATTACTACACATAAGAAACCTGGCAGTATGAGTGTGAGCATGCATGCATGTATACATATAGAAAGTCATTTAGAAATCAAGTTCATTTTCCTGACTCACTTGTAAACAACAATATAAATGGAGCCACTTTAAAAGGGCACTGGAGCTGCCATACCACAAGAACTGCCTTTCACATCCTAGGCCTCAAATCTTTAGAATGTTAAAACGGCAAAATACACTTTGTACTGAGTCTAAAGCAACATTGTGTCCCAAAGAATTGTTTGTAAAGACAACAAGAACTGATGGCTACTGGACTGAAAGTTAAAAACATTCTTTAGAATAAATATCACTATGTTGTGTTATCTACACCAGTAGAAATTCCTTTCTTTTATTGATGTAATTGTTCCCCTTCTAATTAATACCCATTGCTCTTGTCTCCTAATCAGAATGCTGTTTGGGCTTCTGTCTGAATTTGGGCATCCTGAATGGCTATTCTTATTGACATCAGACAAACACTTGTTGCCTCTCATTTTGGAAGGCCTTTTATTTTTAAATTAACACACTCTACAATCTTGGGAAATTTCTCAACTTCTCCATGTCCATCTCTTATCTTCGATTTACCTCTACTTACTTTCGCCATACACACAAAAGAAATTAAGTTTAATTTGAATGGTGCCTCCCCAAGTGTAGACTCCAAGGGGACTGTTATATGTGTCTAGATACTTTTTGTTGTATGTGACAGGGTACCTACCTGAAACTGGCTTAAAAAATAGGGGGAAATTTTTGATTTCATCTCAGAAAATGTCCTGAATAGGTCAGTTTTCAAAAGGGGATTAACAATTGTGGCCCTAGCTCTGTTTCTCCACTATTTTGCTGTCTCTGCTCCCTATCAATTATTGGCACAATTCTCAAGCTGACTTACCTTATGGTGGCATAAATGATTGTAGCACTTCAGGGCTTCAATATTCCAAAGGAAGTATCCTGATTCACTCTGATTGGTTCAGCTGTCACATGCCACATGCCCATGAAGTCAATAACGATCGTCAGGACAATGGAATATAGAGATTGCTTCAGCCAGTCAATGCTGAAATTAGTGGGATGTGGGAGGGTCAGCTTCTAGGATGAATATCTGGATAGAGGAGATGGCATGGATGAATGGATGAATGTTGGGTTCACAAATAACAAATATCCTCTATAGCCATGAAGGAATTTGTTATTTGAAAGAAGATGTGACTTTTTGAAGGCTGGTTGAATTAGGTTAATTCAGTCTTTATGACCATATCTCAAAAACATGGAAAGTATTACAGAAGATTTCCATAATGCCAAAATAATTGTGAAATAGGTAATCAAAAGCTTCATGAAATTGTGTCCTCTAAATAAAAGTTATTAGTATCTCCTTTTGTCAAGGGATTACATAAAAAGAAAATCAGCTTCCCAACAATACGTTGTAGTTTCAGAAAGAGATTGATACCTTCTGTATCAAGGTTCAACAGAAGGTTAGGAATTAATGGCAGGTTGTAAAATACTCACACACCAAGGGCTGGTTCATAATGTGTACAGACCTCTAAAAACTTTAAGTGTACAATATGCCAGCAGCACCTCAGTCCTTCCTTACTGTTTTAAAAATAAAGCTACCAGTTTATAAACAACTTTCATACCAAAGCCTTGACCCCCTGGGTGATAAGTGACAAGAAAAGTGTACTAATGGACATTTTAAGAGTTCCACATCAGCAGACTTACCCTGTCTCAAACTGGCTTGGGGTTATCAGTGTAATCTTTCAAAAATTACTTTCTAAACAAACTTAACAACTAAGATGATTAGTATAAGGGAAGGAAAGTTAAAGCCAAAATATTTTCAAATGTAGCTTTAAAAAAATGATGGCACATACATTACTGATCAGTTTCTGAGCTCTGGACATTTTTCTGTTTTCTTTGTAGAGCATAAGAGTTTTCATCTGCTCTTGGGCTTCTGACATCCTGCCATACATCACAATCTTAAAGTAAATGTGAATGTTTTAAAAAGTATTCAGAATTACTCTTGCACATGACACTGTGTTAGATGTGATGGTAAACAAGATAAACATACATAGTCTCTCCTAGGAAGCAGCTGTATTTTAAATCAGAGTCTTAACTAGTCTTCCAGTTAAATTGATGCACTGACTTCATATGTTTTTCTCTTTTCTCTCTACCTCCTATGACCCAAAAAAGGAGGGAAGAAATATAAAAGGATGAGAAATTTAAACCAATTCTTGGAAGACTGAAAATAGAACAAAGAATTGTATTTAGAATAGTAGAATAGAGGAGGTTACAACCTAAATTAAGAGGGATGCTGATAAGGAACCAAGAAGGATATTGATGGCAGGCGAATCAATTGTCCACTGTAAACCTCCTACTGTTATACTTAAGAACTTACAGGTGCCAGGAAAGGGCAAGAATGATATGTGGAACTAAAAACAGGAGATATTAAATTGAAATTATGTAGAGGGACAATTGAACCCCAAGATCTTCCTGATGTGTTAGCACGACATCCTATCCTCAAGAATAACAGTAGAAGTTCATTCTTTGGAATCATTCAGGGATACCAAGGGAAGGGAGGGCAGGGTGGTTGTTAAATTGAAGCAGAGGATTAAGTAAAACTCTTAGGATGTTTCCTTCCTTTCTCCTCTGAAAACATAAATAGCCAGGGATCTACTCTTCAGGTAGGACACTGGAGAAACTGCTCTTTCAAGAAATTGCTTCTGAGAAAATACTTTCACATACTGATAATTGGGAGTTCCTTAACAAATGGCTAGCCTGCTGACCCATTTCCCAACAGTGGAGGCTACCAACCCATAAGTCTTGATTATCAAAGAATTTTCAAATACTTATTTAAACATCTCTTACTACAGAAAATTTCAAATATATGTAAGAGTAGAGAATAACACAATAAATCCTCATACAGCCATTGCTCAGCGTCAACAATTAGCAACTCATGGCCAATCTCGCCATCCATACCTACCTACTTTTACTCTCCTGTATTATTCTGAAGCAAATCTCAGACATGGTATTATTTCACCCTTAAATATTTCAGGTTATATCTCACTTTTTCTAAAAGATACCTACTCTTTAAAAAATCACAATATTGTTATTAGAATTGAAATAATAATTCCTTAATATTGTCCAATACCCAGTGTTCAAGTCTTCAATTGTCTTATAAATGTCACAATTTTATCTTATAGTTTGTGTGAAACAGGCTCCAAATTAGTTTCTCTCATTATATTTAGTTCATATGTCTTTTAATCTCTTTACTCTGCAGGGTCCCTTTCTATCTTTCTTTTTCTTTTTTTAAGGATGTTTTTTCTTTTTTCTTTTTCTTCTTCTTATTATTTTATTTAGTTTCAAGTATACAGTACATTGGTTAGACATTTATATAGTTTATAAAATGATCCTCCAATTGCTCTTTCCCTCCCCTGACCCTCTACCTAGCCAATGTATTAATGCTAACTGCATTCCCTATGCCATGCTTCCCAACCCCGTGACAATCCGTCAGTTACTAATTTGTACTTCTTTAAACATTCATTTCATTCTCTCAGCCCCTCAAACCCTCCTCCCCTCTATTTTCCACTATATTTGTGAATCTGTTTTTGATTAGTACGTTCTTTTTATTCCTTAGATTCCACATATAAGTGAAATCATATAGTGTTTATCTTTCTCTGTCTGACTTAAATACCTTCTAGGTCCATCAAAGCAATATCTTTTTCTATCCCTTTTCTTTTCATAT
>NW_011888996.1:1076357-1078251 GCF_000151845.1 Pteropus vampyrus | reverse complement strand
TGGGTCTTCAACTTGTTGAATATTTTTTGCCAAGCTCTTCTGTCCTGCATAGTTTCTTTGGAGAAATCAGCTGCCAATCTTATGGATGTTCCCTTATAAGAAATTATCTGTTTTTCTCTTACTTTTAATATTCTTTCTTTGTATTTAACCTTTGGCATTTTAATTATGATGTGTCTTGGTGCGGGCCTCTTTGGATCTCTGATTTTTGGAATTCTCTGAGCTTCCTGGGGTTTTATGTCCATTTCCTTTACCATGTTAGGGAAGTTTTCCATCACAATTTCTTCAAACAGCTGTTCAACATCTTGATTTTCTTCAGGTACGCCGATCAGACAGATATTTGGAGCCTCAATAGTGTCCCATATGCTCCTTAAATTATTTTTATAGTCAGCATCTTTTTTCTTGCCATTCTGATTGAGTGTCTTTGGCTTTCCCATCCTCTAGTAGGGCATTTGATCCTCTTCTTTATTCACTTTGTTTATTCCATTTAACATACTTCTCATCTCAGATAATGTGTTCTTCATTTCAGACTTGTTCCCTTTTATAATTTCCATTTCCATTTTTATGTTTTTATCTCTTTGTTGAAATTCTCTACACTTCCCAAAAGTTCACTGAGCACCTTTATAACCAGTGTTTTGAACTCTGCCTTTGTTAGATTACTTGACTCCATTATATCTGGATCTTTGTTCTATTCTCTCATATGTTTTCTGCTTCTTTGTCTTCCTATTTTTGCTGCCTTTCCTTTGTCTGTTTCTATGTAGTAAGCAAAGCTCCTAAGTCTCTTGGTCTTATTAGTGTGGATTTGTGAAGTAGGTGTCCAGTGGCACAGTCCTGAGGAGGGGTTCAGCTGCAGGCCAAATTTAGCCCAAGCCTCTATCCCTTCAAGGCTACTTGTTAAGATTCAGCAAGCAATCCACAGATGCTGTGCTTATAGTTGCCTCAAAAGGCCACACCAGAAACCAAGGCCAGCTACCTCCAGTGTGAGTCTTGGCACTGCTCAGCAAGGAGCACCTGATTCGCTGAGGATATATCTGGATGCGGCTTGGGCGGGGCTGTGAGTTGGGGGAGGCGAGGTTTCAGGGAATCTTCTGGGCAGAGTGACCTCTGTTATCCAATTTGATGATGTCATGGCTATGGCAGCTCTGTGTCCGTGCACTGGGAGAGGGGAAGGCTCAACAGGGAAAATGGCTACTGCCAGCACTTCTGTACAAAGCGAGTCTTGCTCGGCCCTCACTCTAACAATGTCTCCCTGTTAGTACCAGGTGACGTCTGCATGCAGTCAAATCGGCATTGGTGCTCAGAGCAAACAGATCTGTCACTGCGAAAATCCTCTCACAGATGCAGCCCATTTAAGAGGCATCTGCTGCTGCCGCTGCTGTAGCCTCCATCTCACTCAGTTGCTTGGGATTGGGCAGCCCCGTGTCCTTGCCCCATTCTACCTTCTGCTGTTGCAGGGTACGTTCTTGGACTTCTCCTTAGTTGTATGGCTTGCTTGTTCCTCTAGATCCCAGGCAATTTTTCCTTGATGCTGCTCCTTGTTTCTGTCACAACTTTGATTTGGCACCAGAGGGATGAACAGAGCCTCTATTATCTATGCCAGTTTTTTTTCTTCCTTGAATTTTTTTTTCGTTTGCAATTTATTTATTGAAGAAACAAGGGTTTCCTTCTTGGACAGTTTCCATATAGTGAGATTTACTGGTTGCATCCAGGTGGTGTAGTTTAACATGTTTATTTGTTTTGTTTATGTCTCATAAATTAGATCTAAAGGTCTGATCAGATTTAAGGTTGAATTTTTTGGAAAGAGAAATTTTCAGATGGTACTGTATTCTTCCATTGAGGCACATAATATCTGTCTGTCTTTCTCTTTTCTTTCTTTCTTTTCCCTCCCCCTCCCCAG
>NW_011888996.1:1073881-1076307 GCF_000151845.1 Pteropus vampyrus | reverse complement strand
GAGTTGGGGGAGGCGAGGTTTCAGGGAATCTTCTGGGCAGAGTGACCTCTGTTATCCAATTTGATGATGTCATGGCTATGGCAGCTCTGTGTCCGTGCACTGGGAGAGGGGAAGGCTCAACAGGGAAAATGGCTACTGCCAGCACTTCTGTACAAAGCGAGTCTTGCTCGGCCCTCACTCTAACAATGTCTCCCTGTTAGTACCAGGTGACGTCTGCATGCAGTCAAATCGGCATTGGTGCTCAGAGCAAACAGATCTGTCACTGCGAAAATCCTCTCACAGATGCAGCCCATTTAAGAGGCATCTGCTGCTGCCGCTGCTGTAGCCTCCATCTCACTCAGTTGCTTGGGATTGGGCAGCCCCGTGTCCTTGCCCCATTCTACCTTCTGCTGTTGCAGGGTACGTTCTTGGACTTCTCCTTAGTTGTATGGCTTGCTTGTTCCTCTAGATCCCAGGCAATTTTTCCTTGATGCTGCTCCTTGTTTCTGTCACAACTTTGATTTGGCACCAGAGGGATGAACAGAGCCTCTATTATCTATGCCAGTTTTTTTTCTTCCTTGAATTTTTTTTTCGTTTGCAATTTATTTATTGAAGAAACAAGGGTTTCCTTCTTGGACAGTTTCCATATAGTGAGATTTACTGGTTGCATCCAGGTGGTGTAGTTTAACATGTTTATTTGTTTTGTTTATGTCTCATAAATTAGATCTAAAGGTCTGATCAGATTTAAGGTTGAATTTTTTGGAAAGAGAAATTTTCAGATGGTACTGTATTCTTCCATTGAGGCACATAATATCTGTCTGTCTTTCTCTTTTCTTTCTTTCTTTTCCCTCCCCCTCCCCAGGTTTATCGATGTATAATAGACAATTAGTTGCTCATATATACATTGTACAATTCAATGAGCTTTTTTTTTAGTTATAGTTGGCATACAATAATATATTAGTCGTATAGCATAGTAATTAAAGATCTATATAATTCATGAAGTGGTCACTTGATTAAACGAAGTACCCCTCTCCTCCCTTAAATAGTTTTTACCACATTGTTGACTATTTTCCTTATGGTACACTTTATATCTTCATGACTATTTTGTGTCCATCCATTTATACTTCTTAATCCCTTTGCCTATTTTCACCATCCCCCAACCCCCTTTCTCATGGTCTAGTAGCCCTTAAAATATTCTCTGTATATATGAGTTTGTTTCCATTTTTGTTGTTGTTGTTCTTTATTTTGTTCTTTAGATTCCACATGTATGTGAAATCATGTGGTATTTGCCTTTCTCTATCTGACTTACTTTATTCAGTGCAATATCCTCTAGGTCTATCCAAGGCATTATCTTTTTCCATCCCCTTCCTTTTAGTCTGTGTGTGTCTTTTCATCTGAAGTGAGTCTCTTGTAGGCAGCATATGTAAGGGTCTTGTTTTCTTATCCATTCAGCCTCCCTATCTTTTACTTGGAAAACTTAATTCTTTTCCATTCAAGGTACTCGTTGATATGTATATAGTAACTACCGTTCTTTATTCCTGTTTTTGATACATGTTTTTTTCTTCTTAAAGAAGTTTCTCCAACATTTCCTGCAATAGTGGCTTATTGGTGGTGAATTCCTTTAGCTTATTTTTTGTCTAGGAAGCCCTTTATCTGTCTATCGACTAAATGATAGCTTTGCTGAATAAATATTCTTGGTTGTAGATCCTGAGTTTTCATCATGTCAAATATTTTGTGTCAAGCTCTTCCTTCTGTCCTGCATAGTTTCTTTTGAGAAATCAGCTGCTAGTCTTATGGGGTGCTACCTACCTGTAGGTAACTAACTGCTTTTCTCCTGCTGCTTTTTTAAAAAATTTTTATTGGGGTAACATTGATTAATAACATAAATTTTAGGTGTACAACTTTCTAATAAAATATCTGTATATACTATTGTTTGCTCACCACTCAAAGTCTGTATCTCCTTCCATCAGAATATATTTGATCCCCTTTACCCTTTTTTTCTCCCCCCAACACACTTCCCCTCTGATAACTACTAATCTGTTGTTTTGACTCAGTTTAAATGTGATTTGAGGATGGCTTTGGGAAATTTCCAAAAGATGTTCTTAACTGTGAGAAAATTAAAATACTTAAGCTTCTAACCCCCTGGGAAGTATGAATAGCTTTTCCTGTACATCGAACTTGAACTCCTTTCTGAGCCACATTAACAGCCTTAAACAATATAGTAGTACACTTTCATACCTGCTCAAATTTATCAAATCTAGTATTTGCTAAACCTGGTAAATAGGCAACCACTGAAGGATGGGCAGAAAGAACTTAAACCAAAGCCATTAAAAGAATATTTTTCTTATAAAGCCTGAGCTGCGACGATTAAAATCTGTTTAAATTCCTGGAGTGAGAACCCTGCAGTCATGGCTCCACGATCCTGCAATCCTATGTTGCAGTAGCTA
>NW_011888996.1:1060100-1073281 GCF_000151845.1 Pteropus vampyrus | reverse complement strand
TTTGCTCACCACTCAAAGTCTGTATCTCCTTCCATCAGAATATATTTGATCCCCTTTACCCTTTTTTTCTCCCCCCAACACACTTCCCCTCTGATAACTACTAATCTGTTGTTTTGACTCAGTTTAAATGTGATTTGAGGATGGCTTTGGGAAATTTCCAAAAGATGTTCTTAACTGTGAGAAAATTAAAATACTTCAGCTTCTAAGCCCCTGGGAAGTATGAATAGCTTTTCCTGTACATCGAACTTGAACTCCTTTCTGAGCCACATTAACAGCCTTAAACAATATAGTAGTACACTTTCACACCTGCCCAAATTTATCAAATCTAGTATTTGCTAAACCTGGTAAATAGGCAGCCACTGAAGGATGGGCAGAAAGAACTTAAACCAAAGCCATTAAAAGAATATTTTTCTTATAAAGCCTGAGCTGCGACGATTAAAATCTGTTTAAATTCCTGGAGTGAGAACCCTGCAGTCATGGCTCCACGATCCTGCAATCCTATGTTGCAGTAGCTAGAGAAAGTTCTAGAACTTTCTGACAGTTGGGGTAGGGAGGGGAAGGTCTCCCAAGGGGTTATGGGCTTCGGAGCAGCCACAGAGGGTGAAGAGTCCTGAATGGGTCTTTTGGGGGCTGCCAGGGTTTGAAAGCAGGGAGCTGTGCCTGCTAGTCACCCTGGGAAAGACCAAACTGTATGCTGACCTTGAATCTCCACAAGTTCAATGAAGCTGGGCAATAACTGAAATAAGGGAAAGTGGCTTTCTGGGTCTAAGTCTCATAGCTGCAATAGAAATAAGCAGATCTTATTTCCTTCGCCAGTTAGGGAAGTTTTCCATCATTATTTCTCCAAATAGCTTATTCACTTCTTGTTCTACCTCTCCTTCTTCAGGTATCCCTATTACATGGATGTTTTTATACTTAATTTTGTCCCAAATACTCCTTAAACTATTATTATATCCTTGGCTTCTTTTTTCTTGCCATTTTGATTGGGTGTCCTAGGCTTTCCCATCCTCTATATTGGTGGTTTGAGCTTCTTCTTCATCTACCCTGTTAATTCCCTCTAATATACTCTTCATCTCAGATAATGTAATTCATTTCTGACTGGTTCCCTATTAATTACCAGTTCTATTTTATGCTTTTAAAAAATCTCTTTGATAAAGTTCTCACTGAATTCATCTACACTTCCCCTAAGTTCATTGAGCATCTTTATAACTAGTGTTTTGAACTCTGCATCTGTGAGATTGCTTGACTCCATTTTTTCCTGGATCTCTGTTCTGTTTTCTTATATGGGTTCTGCTCCTTTGTCTTTCCATTTTGCTGCCTTTCTCTGTCTGTTTCTATGTACTAATCAAAGCTCCTAAGTCTCCTGTTCTTTTTAGCGTGGCTTTGTGTAGTTGGTGTCCAGTGGCACAGTCCTGAGAGGGGTTCAGCTGCAGGCCAAGTATAGCCCCAGCCTATGCCTCTCCTAGGCCACTCATTAAGATTCAACAAGCAATCCACAGATGCTGTGCTTATATTTGCCTCAAGAAGCCATGGCCAGAAACTGAGGTCAGCTGCCACCATTGTGAGTCTTGGCACTGCTTAGCAAGTGGCACAAGAATCTCTGAGAACACAACTGGATGTGGCTTGGGTGGAGCGCAAGTTGGGGGAGACGGAGTTTCAGGAAATCCTCTGGGCAAAGTGACCTCTGTTATCCAGTTTGATGACGTCTCCACTATGGCATGCTGCCTCTGCACACAGGGAGCGGGGAGGGGTCAACAGGGGAACAATGGATACTGCCAGAACTTCTGCCCGGGAGAAAGCCTCATTTCTGGCCCTTGCTCTGACAACTCATTATACGCCTGTAAGTTCTTGGTGCCTACTGACCCCACCAGCCTACTCAGCGCTGGTGCTCAGAGCAAGCAGGTCCGTCACTGAAAAAGTCTGTTCATGGACATGGCCCATTTAAGAGGTGTCTGTAGCTGCTGGTTGTTGCTGCCACAGCCTTTGTCCCACTCAGCCACTCAGGACCAGGCAGCCTCACATTTTAGCCTCCTCCTACCTCCAGTTGTTGCAGGACGATTTCTTACTTCTCTACCCAGTTATAGGGCTTCTGTTCCTCTAGACCCCAAGGTGACTCTGCTTGCTGTTTCCTCTGTGTTTCCATCTCAACTTTGATGTGGTCACGAGAGGGGTGAACGAAGCTTCTATCATCTACGCCATTTTGCCTGGGTACCCCCTGTCTTTCTCTTTTCTGATGTTAGCAGTTGTTTGTGCTTATTCGTTAATTTTTCAGGGGATGAAAAATGGTAATATTCTAATTTTATCTTTCACTTATTAGAATGCTTCCACAAAGAGAAACTTCTCACTTGATATTTACTGACATCTAGGAAAATTATGATAAATACTTGCTTCCTCCTCTTTATTTAGTTTTCTAAATAATGAATGGGTTCACTAGTATCCTCCAATGGTGACTAATTAGGTTTTGCTTTGCTTCTCTGTCCTTACAAACTCATGTATTTAAACATATTTAATATGTTACGGTCTATTGATGTTATTATCCTATAGAATAGTCCCATTTTTGGTCAGCGAATTTGAAAACTGAATCCTTCTGATATAACATTAGTAATCATTAACAGCTTTTTTGCTATCTGGAATGACAGAGTGATCTTGGCTCGCTTTGACATTTCTTTCTTTAAATTACAGTCATTGAAAGGAAGGGTCTAACATGAAAATGATAGCTATCAAAAGAGAAACTCAAAGGAAGCAAAGATACTACAGTAAATCATAGAAACTTTCAAAAATACCCAGTGAGATCACTAGGATGAGAGATAAAACAAAGGAAATTTCCTAGGGAGAAAAGAAAGAAAAGAATAAAAAGGTCCAACATTCAAGTAATTGTAAGATTGGAAGAAAAGAATAAAGAAAAATCATGAGAAGAAAATGACCTAAAAAGAACTCTTCCCCTCACCTCCAAATTTTCCTAAGATTATAACTCTGAATCTTCAGATAGAGATGGCCCACTGAGAACTAAGTGCAGTGAATGAAAATAGACCTAAAGTACAATATCATTATCTTTTCTGAGAAGTTTCAGAACACCAGAACTAAAGAGAAGATTCCCTAAAACCAGTTACATACAAAGAAACAAAAATGAGAAAAACTTTGGACCTCTCAACATAAAACACTAAAAGACAATGTAGGAACTTTTGCTTTCATCTAAGATAGATATTCTTATAGATAATTATTAGGCAAAAAGGAGGTCATGAGGTAACACCAGTAAAAAATAAAGTTGTATAAAAATAACTATATTATACAATTTTGCTGTACAGAAAATGACATTTACATTGTAATGATGAAAACAAGTTATTAATTTTACTAAAAAATATTGTTCTGGGAGAGTTAAAGTATGTTAGTGTAAGAGGATTTGATATCTATTGTACTAGCATAAATATTGCATCTATTTGATAAATCAAGAGGTAGAATCACACTGTCCTATTTAAAATACTGACTGAAAATGCCAGAAATTAGTTTTCAGAAGTTAAAAGTGTTCCCTTTAGATGTTACTAGTGAAGAAATAGGAAAGAGTAAATTGGTAGTCTCCATTCTAAGCTTTCCTTAGTCTTTGATTAAGACAAAATTCTATAAAGGTACTTTTTGATAAAATATTTTTAAATCAGAAATTAAAGAAAATTAATAGAAAACAGCCATATCTCCTATTACTTTCTACTTCCACTGAGGACAGAAGAAGATGAAGAAGAAATAGTTAATTTCTTAGTTGCCCACTGGCATTTGAGCTGTAGCATGTAAAGCAGAATATGCCTTAGGTGCAAAATTTAGACACATATCTATAACATTTAACTAAGTTTACTAACTAGCAATGTTGGGTTGTAAGGATAACAACATTTTAAAGTAACACTTTGCATTGCAATGGACAATTAATGGATTAGGAGGATGAACCAAAAGCACTCAACAATCAGAAAATAACATTTTAATGCAATCAAAGTTAATGAAAAAAAATCCATAAGAGTAAAATATCAAAATTTTAAATAAAGAGAACCATATAGCTTAATTTTTCTTTTGTGTCAGGCTCCAATATAGCTTGGCATGTTTAACTTACAAATAATAAGTACTAGGAGAATAATACTCATGTCTGCTTTCATATCAAGATTCTGTGTGAAGATTAACTGTCATCACAAGGGAGAGCTTTTTGAAAACTTTAACACAGGGGTCCCCAAACCCCTGGCCATGGACGGGTATCAGTCCATGGTCTGTTAGGAAACAGGCTGCACAGCAGGAAGTGAGCAGTGGGATCAGTGAGCGAAGCTTCATTTGTATTTGCAGCACCTCTCCAGCGCTAGCATCTCCACCTCAGCTCCACCTCAGCTCATCAGGCATTAGATTCTCATAAGGAGTAGGCAACTTAGACCCCTTGCATGTGCAGTTCATAGTAGAGTTTGCACTCCTATGAGACTCTAATGTCTGATTATCTGAGGTGGAGCTGAGATGGTGATGCTAGTGCTGGGGAGCAGTTTCAAATACAGATTAACATTAGCAGAGAGGTCTAACTGCACAGAAACCATAATAAATCAATTGCTTGTAGACTCATATCAAAACTCTATCAGTGGGTGGCAAGTGACACTTAAGCTGCACCTGGTGGCAGGCTTTATAGTGGCAAGTGAGTCGATGTACTTCAATTGCACAGCTGCATCTGGGTGCATCTAATTTTGCATTATGGTGAGTTGTATAATTATTTCATTTTATATTACGATGTAATAATAATAGAAATAAAGTGCACAATAAATGTAATGTGCTTGAATCATCCCGAAACCATCCCCCATCCCCGCCTGGTCTGTGCAAAAATTGTCTTCCATGAAACTGGTCCCTGGTGCCAAAAAGGTTGGGGGCTGCTGCTTTAACATACTGTATAAATGTGAGCTGCTTCAAATAATCTCTAAGGGATTACCTATTAAATCACTAATTCTGATCAAAGGTATATGGTTTCTGGTACCTTCTAAAAAACTCACAAATCCTCTGTTTTCTTCAATGCCCTTAGCAAAGTGAATAATTCATATGAATACCATTTTCTTTGCAGGCAACTAGTATTTACTTTACTCCTCAAAAGGAAGCACAATTTGCCTAAATTCCTCTATTATTTTTCCTCTGTACTGACAACATGGACTGTAACAATGGAGCAGGACTACACACATTTTCTCTCTAGGAGAAGGTGCACTTATGAGAGCATGAGCTACAAAGCTCAAACATTTTGAAAGTGATTGGGAATTTGGAAGCCAAAGGGTAGTTTGTAGAGGAAATGGAGTTATACCTTTGAGGAGACACCTTCCTCAGAGACTTATTTCTCTCAAGGTCCATCTTTCTAACTGCTGACTTTCGACAGACTCCAAGACAACCTGCATACCACAATCTGAAAGGAAAGGTCAACCTAAAGGTCACAGGTTTTAAGGGTGCTACTTCAAAGACATTTATCTCCTTTACAACACCATTAGTCTTGAGTAATAGTCTATTGTCTTTCATCATCTCAACTTCTTCACCTGCTTGTTTACTTTGAGTTCAACCTTAGAATTCAAGCCTCAGCAAAAATGGGTGCTTTTTTTACTGCTTAATATTGGCCCAATATAAGCTTGTCCATAATCTGGTTTCCAGTTGTCAGTTGTTTAAAGGAAACACAGTTACTAAGGGAGAGATATGATTTAATGTTTTGGACAAAACATGGAAAAGCCTTTCTTGGAATAGTTAACAATGAAGAAAAGAGCTTTAAGCATTAGAATGTTTATTGTAGTTCTATGCGTAAGTCCAAAAAATATCAGAAACATAAATATCCAATTATTAAAATAGCTATATTTGTATACTACTGATCTAAATATTTTATTTATGACAGTTCACTTAATCTTAATTGTAATCCTATGAAATAGGCATTAGTTGTCCCATTTTAAAGATGAGAAAAAAATTATAAAGAGATGAATAATTTTTCACAGCCCCAATAAGTAGCAGAACTGGTGTTTGAATTCAGGCAGTATAGCTGCAAAATATAGGTCTTTAACTTTTATGCTATGTTGCCTTTCATATAAAAGAATTGTATAGCAACTTGGTGAAATATTATTTAGCCTTTAAAATGGTATAAAGTCTATGTAGAAATAGAAGATAGAATATAAATTCCATGACCTTCTGATTTAAACTATATAAAATATATACAGTGTAGATAAAGGTAGAGGTAACAGGAAAAATTATTTGAGGCCAAGGACCCCCGAGAGTAAAGAGAAAAAAAATTACAAAATCAAAATATAGAATTTGTGCATTATTGCTAAGAACTCTCTTCTTGATTCAATTCCATTTCTCAAACTCAGGTTTGTCCCTGGATTTTGACTTTTTGGAAACTTCCGGAGATATTCTTGGAGAAATCTCTTGCTGATTCATGTTATCTAACTCTCTTGGACTGCTCAGATCACAGACTAATTCACTTTAACATGTCTGATATTTGTCATAAATTTCTCATTTTCTGCTCTTGCTTAGCCCTCCTCATACCACAAACAACAATGATGAGAATGGTTTTGTAGTATGCTAGTGAGACTATGTCATTCATTTTCTCTTATTAAAAATAAAGAAAAATGTCTTAACATTTTTTAAGAAAAAAAATTGTCTCAAACCCAGTTGTAAGAATGATTGTGAAGTGTATTTTCTTAAAAAATACACCTTGATTGCTCAAATATGTTATGTTTTATTAATACTTATAAACATACATATGGTAAAATTGGATGTGAGCCTGCAAATTAAAAAAAAATACTCTCACAATTATGAAGAAAGTGATATTTTGAGGAACAAGTTATATTGGGAGAAAAGAAAATGATGAATTCCAGACAGGGTCAATGGTCAATCTATATTAATTCATTCAACTATTCAATGAATATTTGCTGAGCACATACAATGTGCCAAGCATTGTGCTAATTGGTTGGTATTTAGTGGTGGCTACAATGGACAAGTTCTCAACACTCATGGATTTTTCCATATTATTATTAGTGGAAAAAGATTTTAAACAAGTAAATATAAGTATATAATTACTAACTGTTGAGTGCTATATAGGAAAAAAGCAGAGTGTCATAACAGAATAATTTGAGCACCTACTTTAATTTGAGCACTCGAAGAAGGTCATGAAAAGGTGAGGCTTAAGGTAAGACCTGAAGGATGAGAAAGGACCTGCCACATTAGAAGTCACTGCAAGCACACTTTAGGCGGAGGGAACGACAGAACATGTAAGAATTCTTTACCATGAAGTGGTAAAAAAAGCCAAAGAGGCTGGAGTGCAGTGAATAAAGAGAAGAATAAGGTAAGTGAGGGGTGAGATACAGGTCACGAGAGGGTAGCAGCTTTATTTATAAGTACAACAGAAGCTACTGAAGATCATCATTTGGAGAACAAACTTGAGAATGACAAGAATGAAAATAAGGGGCTATTGTAGATGTTCAAGCAAGAGATGGTAGACCTTTGAATTAGGGTGTTGGTAATGAAGATAGGAGAGGAAAAATTGAAGATATGTTGTAAGAAAAAGAATTCTCAGAATTTGGATAATGTATTAAATGTGGGAAGGAAAGAGAGGTAACAAAATTATGTATTAGTCAGGGTGGTAACTGCTGTAACAAACATCCCCTTCCAAATCTCAGTGACTTAATACACTTAAAATTATTTTCTTGTTCATATCACAGACCAGTATGGGTCAGAAGGAGAATGAGCATCCCACATTTAAGTTCTTACATCTTGTGGAGTTCTCATTTTCAACCAGGTTGTTTCAACCAGGTGGTTTCTCAAATCACCAGGGACAGAAAGAGAGAGCATGGATAACCAGTGGATAATTTAAGGGGCCAGGCTGGATGTAGGGTACATCACCTCCACCCACATTCTATTGGTCAGAGCTCAGTAACATAGCTATGCTTAACTGCAGAGGTTGGGGGAAGGCTTGGGAAATGTAATCTGGCTGCCTATTCAGGAAGAAAATGAAATCAGTTTGTGAACACATAGTGTTATCTATGCCCCAAATGCTGCCCAGTTTTGGCTTGAGCAACTGGCTGCAAGGTGCCAGCTCTAACTGTATACATGCATACCTTGTTTTATTGTGCTTTGCTATTATTGTGCTTCACAAATATTGTGTTTTTTTTTACAAGTTGAAGGTTAGTGGCAACACTGCATTGAGTAAGCCTATTGGCACTATTTTTCCAACATCGTTTTTTCACTTTGTATCCCTGTGTTGCATTTTGGTAATTATCACATTTAAAACTTTTTCATTACTATTATATTTGTTCTGGTGACCCGTGATGTTACTATTGTGATGGTTTGGGGCTGCCATGTACTGTGCCCATATAAGATGACAAACTTAATCTGTAAGTGTTGTGTATGTTCTGATTGCTCCATTGACCAGCCATTCCCTTATCTCTCTCCCTCTTCTTTGGCCTCCTTAGTCTCTGAGACACAACGATATTGAAATTAGGCCAATTAATAACCCTACACTGTCCTCTAAGTGTTCAAGTGAAAGGAAGAGTCACACATCTCTCACATTTAATCAAAAGCTAAAAAATGATTAAGCTTAGTGACAAAGGCAAGTCAAAGCCAAGATAGGCCAGCAGCTAGGCTTCTTGTGCCAGTTAGCCAAGTTGTGAGTGCAAAGTAAAAGTTTTTGAAGGAAATTAAAAGTTCTACTTCAGTGAACACCTGAAAGTGAAATAGCCTTATTGCTGATATGGAGAAAGTTTTAGTGGTCTGGATAGAAGATCAAAACAGCCAGAACATTCTCTTAAGCCAAAGCCTAATATAGAACAAGGCTCTAACTCTCTTCAATTCTATGAAGGCTGAGAGAGGTGAGGAAGCTATAGAAGAAAAGTTTGAAGCTAGCAGAGGTAGGCTCATGAGATTAAAAAAAGAAGCCTTCTCCATAACATAAAAGTGCAAGGTGAAGCTTCCAGTGCTAATGGAGAAGTTGCAGCAAGCTTTCCAGAAGATCTAGCTAAGATAATTAATGAAGGTGGCTGGACTAAACAACAAATTTTCAATGTAAATAAAATAGCTTTGTATTGGAAGAAAGCATCATCTAAGACTTTTATAGCTAGAAAGAAGTCAATACATGCTTTCAAAGCTTCAAAGGACAGGTTGACCTTCTTATTAGGAGCTAATGCAGCTTGGTGACTTTAAGTTGAAGCCAATGCTAGGGCCCTTGAAAATTTTGCTACCTCTACTCTGCTTGTACTCTATAAATAAACAGCAAAACCTAGATGACAGTACACCTGTTTATAACATGGTTTACTATTTTAAGCCTGCTGTTGAGACCTACTGCTCTGAAAAAAGTATTCCTTTCAAAGTATGACTGTTCATTGACATTGCTCCTGGTGTCCCAAGAGCTCTGATAAATATGTACAACAATATCGTTTTCATACATGTTAACATATAATCTATTCTGCAGCCCATGGATCAAGGAGTAATTTCAACTTCCAAGTCTTATTTGAGAAATACTTTTCATAAGACTATAGTTAGCTGCCATAGTTAGCGATTTCTCTGATGATTCTGAGCAAAGTAAGTTGTCAAACTTCTGGAGAAAATTCACCATCCTAGATGCCATTAAGGATATTTGTGACTTGTGAGAAGAGGTCAAAATATCAACATTAACAGGGGTTTGAAAGATGCTGTCTTCATCTTTCATGTGTAACTTTTATGGGTTCAAGACTTCAGTGGAGGAAATAACTTCAGATACGGTGACAATAGGAAGAGAATTAAAATTAGATATATAGCCTGAAAATGGTGCAATCTTGTGATAAAACTTTAATGAATGAGCAGTTGCTTCTTATGGATGAGCAAAGAAAATGTTTTTTGTTGAGATGGACTCTACTCTTGGTGAAGATGATGTGATGATTGTTAACACGACAGCAAAAGATTTAGAGTATTACATAAACTTAGTTGATTATACAGCAGCAAGTTTTGAGAGGACCGACTAATTTTGAAAGAGGTTCTACTGTGGGTAAAATGCTATCAAACGGCATCGAATGCTAAGGGAAATCGCTCATGAAAGGAAGAGTTATTGAGGTGGCAAACTTCATGGTTGTCTTACTTTAAGAAATTGCCACAGCCACCCCAACCTTCAGCAACAACCACCCTGATCAGTTAGCTGCATCAACATCAAGGCAAAACTTTCCACCAGCAAATAGATTATGACTTGCTAAAGGTTCAGATGATGGTTAGCATTTTTTTTCAGCAATAGAGGATTTTTAAATTAAAGCATGTACATTGATGTTTTTAGATGTAATGCCATTTTATACTTAATAGACTGCAGTACAGTATAAACATAATTTTTATATGTACTTGGAAACTAAAAAATTCATGTGACTCGCTTTATTGTGATATCCATGCTATTGCAATATTTGCTTTAGTGCAGTGGTCTTGAACTGAACTTGCAATATCTCTGAGCTGGAGAAGACTTGGGAAGGAACATGTTTTTCAGAAGATATCAAGTAATTTGGATTAGACTTGCTAAGCTTGAGATGCCTAGTAGCCATTCCAGGTGGAGATGTCAGGTAGACAGTTCGATTCTCATGTGTTGAGTTCAGTTTTTGGCCATTTATATAAACAGCTAGGAAATATCTAGATAATTTGGGCAAAGGCATGTATATTGACTGTGTATTGTCTGGTTATTTATTTATAGTCGTCTCCCTTTACCCGTTGGAGATATGTTCCAAGACCTCCAATGGAGACCTAAAACTGCAGATAGAACCTTGTATACTATTTTTTCCTACATATACATCCCTACAACAAATTTTAATTTATAAATTAGGCACACCAGGCTCCCCAGCCCAGGGTTCCAGTGCCGGGAAGAGAAGTCCTCATAACTTCTGGCTGTAAAAAACAGTGGAGATTGTAGTTGAGTGATGGAGAGTAACTGGAGTCCCAGGCATTCCTCTTAAAGGGCCTGCACATAGACTTACTTGTTGATGGACTTCCTCTCTCTGAGCTCCAGTGCTGAGAGAGCAGCTTGAAGGGCACTAGGGAATTATGGGGAAGAACTGAATTGTCTGGCTTCAGAGGGAGGGCTGGAGAGACAGCTTTCTCCCATATAAAAACACTTGCAAGGGAAACAAGAAAAAATAAACAAATGAGACTACATCAAATTTAAAAGTTTTGTACAGCAAAGGGAACCATCAACAAAACAAAAAACCAAAAAACCAAAAACCATAAACAAAAAACAACCGGAGGAGATATTTGCTAATGATACTTCTGATAAGGATATATGTTATATATCAAAAATATATAAAGAAGCTATACAACTCAACAACAAAAAAAAAACAAACAATCCAATTAAAAGATGGCAGAAGACCTGAACAGATATTTCTCCAAAGAGGAAATACAGATGGCTAATAGACATATGAAAAGATGCTCAGGGTCACTAATCATCAGAGAAAGCAAATTAAAACCACAATGAGATATCATCTCACACCTGTCAGAATGGCTATCATCAATAAATCAAAAAATAATTGTTGACAAGAATGTGGAGAAAAGGGAACCCTCATATGTCGTTGGTGGGATTGAAAGTTGGTACAGCCACTATGGAAAACAGTCTGGAGGTTTCTCAAGAAATTAAAAATGAAAATACCTTTTGATCCAGCAATTGTGCTTCTGGGTATTTATCTAAAGAAAACTAAAACAGTAATTCGTAAAGATCTAGGCACTCCAATATTCCTGGCGGCACAATTTACAACAGCCAAGATACAGAAGCAACCTAAGTGCCCACCAACAGATGATTGGATAAAGAAATTATGGTTCATATATACAATGGAATATTACTCAGCCATTAATGAAATCCTACCATTTGCAACGACATAGATGGACCTAGAGGTTATTATGCTGAGTGAAATAAGTCAGACAGAGAAAGATAAAAACCATGTGATTTCACTTATATGTGGAATCTAAGGGACAAAAAGAACAAACTAATCAAAAACAGACTCACAAATATAGTGGACAATTTGATGACAGACAGAGAAGAGGGGGATTGGGGGACTGGGAGAATGAGATGAAGGGTTAAAGAAGTACAAATTAGTAGTTGATAGTTGGTCTTGGGGATTCATCAACTGCAGAAGGAATGCAGTTAGCATTAATATGATGGCTAGGTGGAGGGCCAGGAGAGGGAGAGAGCAATTGGGGGAATTTTTTTAAGAACTATATAGATGTCTAATGTACTGTATACTTGAAACTAATTTAAATAAATAAATTAAAAAAAGAAATGCTTGCAGATGCCATTGTTTCTTTGCTGGGCCCACCCAGTGTGCAAATGCAGGCAGCCACCATACCTAAGTCTCCACCAACCTGGCTAACACTGCTCCTCCCAGGTGATTTCCTGAGACGCTGCCCCATCCAACTTGTGGGTTCACCCAAGCTGCTTCTAGTGTCTTTCCCACACAAATGGCCTGTATTGGCTCATGCTGTGAACTTTCCTAAAATCTTTCAAAAGTTTACAAAACCCAAACAAGCAGCAACTGGCCTCAAAGTGCCCTGTACTTCTTGCTGAGCATTCCCACACCTGGCACTAGTGGCAGCTGACCTCAGTTTGTGGCTCAGTCTCTTGAGAAAGCTCCAAGTCCAATGTGATTGATAGCCATATGCAGATAGACTCTGTAAAGTCAGTCCCTACACAGCAGCTACGCCACTGTGGTCGTGGCCAGTCCTCACAACCAATCAGCCAGAGGGTCAATTCCTCCCACTGACAAACAAACAGAAACCAAGGTTCAACTATACAACAGGAGGGACACACCTGGAGCACCCAGCTCAGGTGACCAGGGAGATGGTGCCTCTGGGCTCCACAGGACACCTACTACATAAAGCCACTCTACTACAACTGGGAGACACAGCAGCCTTATCTAATACATAGAAGCAAACATAATTAGGCAGCCATAATGGGAAGACAGAAAAACATGTCCCAAGTGAAAAAACAACAAATCTTGAGAAAAAGAACTAAACAAAATGGAGACAAGCACTCTACCAGATGCAGAGTTCAAAACAGCGGTTATAAAGATGTTCAATGAATTTAGGGGAAGAATAGATGAACTCAGTGAGAACTTTAAGAAAGAGATATAAAACATAAATGTGGAGATGAAAAACATAAAAAAGAACAAGTCAGAAATGAAGAATACCATAATTAAAATGAAGAATACCCCAGGAGAAAT
>NW_011888996.1:1033071-1058775 GCF_000151845.1 Pteropus vampyrus | reverse complement strand
ATGAAAGGATTAAGAAGTACAAGTTGGTAGTTTTAAAATATTCATGAGGATGTAAAGTATAGCATAAGAAATATAGTCAATACTATTGTGATAACTGTGTATGGCGTCAGATGGATACTAGATTCATTGGGGCGATCTCTTTGTAAGTTGTATAAATGTCTAATCACTATGTGTACACCTGAAACTAGGATAATATTGTAAGGAACTGTAATTGAAAAATTCAAAAATATTTTAAAAATAAAAATAAAAATGCAGAAAAATAGATAAAACTTATAAATTATTTATTTCTGAAATTTTCTATTTAATATTTTTGGACTGTGGTTGAAGGCTGGTCACTGAAACTGCAGAAAGTGAAACTGCCAATAAGGGCGGGACTATTGTGTTTTTTAAATAAATGTTTACTGAGCATCTATTATGTTTCAGGTATTATTCTAGGCATGGGCAAATAGAGCTATACAAAACAGATATGTTTAGAGCTTATATTTTTTTTTTTACTGGAGACAAATAGTAAATAAGATAAATAAGTAAAATATATAATATTTTAGATGGTGATAAAGTCTGGAGAAGATAAATTGTAGACGGGAATAAGGAATGGAGTAGGATGACTAATGCACTTTTAAATAGGATGGTCAGGGAAGATCTCACTAAGGAGATGACTTATAAGCAAAGACCTAAACAAATGTGAAGACCAAGGTATGTGGTTAACTGGTGAGTGAGGATTTAAGCCAAGGAAATATTGAATGTATAGCCTTGAGACAGAAGTGCGACTGTGCCTCTGGCTGGACTGGAGGAGGGGAGAGAGAGAGAATAAGGAATGGGTGAGGTCACGGAGATAGAGGAAAGTGGTTGAGACCTATCAGGTAGGACTTATAGGCCCTTGTAAGGACTTTAGCTTTTACTTTGGCCATACAATTTATGTTTACTTAAAGTTTTCTTCTAAAAGTTGAATAATCATTCACTTTTCTAATTTTCCCTTAGTTTCTCTTTCCTAGATTAGGATACAATATGAGATAGATAGAATCATATTTCTTTATAGTAACACATTGGTTAGTGTTCTTGTTTCTGCAAGGCAAGGTATTGTATTCCTAGATGCATTAAATAAGAGTCACTAAATATATATATTTTTCAATTACCTATTATTTACTAGTTACTAGGCTAGGCAGTGGGAATATGAAGATAAAAGAGATAGTTCCTGCACTTAAAGAGCTTCCTGAAACAGATCACTTTAAATATACTGTGCTAAGTGCATAATATATGTAGAAGTATATGCAGAGAAAGGGAAACTTATTCTGCTTAGGTGAATGGAATATGTGCTTAGAGGCTTGAACCAAGACTTGTCAAATGAGTAGCTTTTGGCCATGGAAAGATAAAGGGAGTAGGAGATGATGAAATGGAAAATTAATGTTCAGAAGGACAGTTCAGGCAGAGCAGTGTCTAATCTATGAATATTCTATCTATTATTAGGTAAGAGAATTTAAATCAAGGAAGATTTTGGAAAGAAGTTTGTGTGACAAAATGATACATTCCTGTTAAAAACACTTATGAGAACTTCCAATTTGAAATATAAAAGATCCTGGAACTGAAAAAATTATCCTAATTTCATTTTCCAAATGAGAGAACTGAGACTTGAAGAGGTTAAATGACTTATTGAATGCCTAAAGCAGGTGATGGTCATGTGGAAACCCAATGACATGGGATGTTCAAGCTGAAGTTGTTCCAAGTGCTTCAAGAACAAGCACACATTCCGTTCTGGTTTCTTTATTATTTAGAATATGTACCTCTTTGAGCTGAAGAGTATTTCCAAATGTTTTTGGAAACTTAGCATGGTTTCTAAACTCCCCACGAATTCATTCTCAAACACCAGTTAGAATTATTCTTACTCGTTGGTTTCAGAGTAGAGGATTACACCTGGCTCACATTGTTCTTCTACAGAAACTTTCTCCAGGAAACACAGCATTTGTGGGTTCTACTTAATTTTGAGTTTTGTTCTGTTACTTTTCTCTCTTGGTCTTGGAGAACACAGAGAATTTATGAGGCCAAATTAAGGCAAATGGGCTAAAAGTTGAAAATAATTTTTTCTCTTTGCAGAAAACATCCCAGGGGCAGAGAAGGCAGGAAATTGTATGTCACTATGAAAAAGAAATTAAAGCCTTTATAACAGAAGTGTCAGTCTTCAGTCATTTACATGTTTATCACTGCACACCAATGAAGATGTGTCGTGGGGGCAACAGCTAATTCAGCAACAAAAAAACAAATACCTTCCATTTCCTTCTCATCATGTCTTCCATAGCAATTCTCAGGGATCAAAGGAAGCAGTGGATGTGCCCAGAAAAATAACATGAGCACATGTATGACTTTTAGGATAATTAGATTAAGATATAACTGTAACATATGACACTGCATAAGGAAACAACTCCCTTGAAACTATAGTGTGTTCCTCTCCATGAACGAATTCCATTGTTATTTTCTTATATTCAAATATAGTTATCCTGATGACATCATTCCTGTTTCACTTACCTGGACAAAGAGGAATATCCTCAGACAAGTAGCAGGAGTTGAGACACAACACCCTGGGAATGTAGGCTAGACACAGAAATCTTGGTCTAGTCTTTAAGGATTCCAAGTGTCTGGGAAGACTTTCCTTTGACAAAGGTTAAAGGTGGCATCCATCGAGATGAAACAACCAGGAGGTAGGAAGAAATCTCTCGTTTGTTTCCCTGTGTTTAGGTCAGCTGAAGCTTGTAAACAAGATCATTTAGATCATCTTCCTCTATGAATTTGTATTCTCTTTATTAAACTCTAGAAACAAGGTATTTGGGGCATGCTTGGCCAGTTTTAAAGGAGTGAACAGATAATCAAGGAGAAACACTAAAGTAATGGTTCCATCTGGGGGCAATATTGTTTTCCAGGGAATATTTGGCGGTATTTGAAGACATTTCTATTTGTCATAAACTGGTGAGGAAGAGGGGATGCTACAAGCATCTAGTGGTTACACCAGGAGTACTACTGCTAAACACCTTACAATGCACTACGGCTTAACCCTTCCCCAGAGTGAAGATGACTCCCAGGAGAACAGAGTTGGCATCATGTGGCCCAGCTGTTCCCCACTTCCAGATTTCCCTTCCAATCCTACCTTTGGAGGTTCTGGAGTGTTACTACTATTCAGAAAAGTAACATTACTCCAGTTTTAGGTAATGTGCTTCCCCTTTCTCAAATCAGAGAAACTTCCCGACTCCCCCAACTCTCCAAGTCATTACTATCAAATACTTGTTGAGGTTATACTGGTCCTATAAAGTACATATGCACTGAGAAGACAAAGAAATTCAAGACGTCCCTTCCCAGAGATGATTAAAGCCCCAGCTGGGATCTCTGAGCTGTTATTGTCTTCACAAAAGTCCTTTTATAAAGGAACTTGATGGTTTGGGGAAATGGGCCTTACCTCCCACTGTGATCAGATAAACTCCAGTCTTCTCCTGGTTTACTCCCAGACTCAGGAAATCATTCTTGAGGTTTATTACAAATACCTATGACATTAAGACATTGGAAATCTTCTTAATTTAACCAATCATGGGATCTAAACATTGCTCGGTATTAATTGTCCATTATTCTCGGATTGTATTCTGCTTTGGTTTCTCCGTGGGTTCATTTTTATTTCTCAACTACATGTTGTTCATTGTGTTCTCTTGAACTGCTCAAGATGGGTTTATTTCTTAAAGAACTGTTTTAAGAGTGTTATTTATGAATCTTGTTTTCTTTAAAAGGGAAATCCTAGGTTTCAGGATGTCAAACTTACTGGGAACCATTATTTGCCAATTCTGAACACATCTAGATTTTTCAGTATATATTTATATTATCCCTCCTCCACACACACGAAAGAACAGAAACTGCCGGGCACCCTCACCTGGGTTGGGTGAGGGTAGATTGGGGAGAGGGGAGGAAGCAAATCCATAATCTAATAATTTGTATAAATAATGAAAGAAATAAAAAGGAAATATTCTTTTACATAAAAATTAATATAATACTAAGTAAGCCGCATCTTAGCATTTCAAAACTCTAGGTAATTTTTCCTACAAATATGATACTTATCTCTGATTTCTACATATATGCTACTTTATTAATTAATTGAACTTTATGCAGTGGACTTCTCCCCTTTGTTATCTTCCAGGTGTAAAGTCTAAAGTTTAAGTTTTGATTCTGACTAGTGTACTCATAAGAATGTCTAGAGCTATTATTTCTACAAGGTGAAATGAAGTATATTAAATAATTTATTCAGCAAAGATCTCACTGAGAAAGAAGTAAATTAGGCTAAAGCTGCCCTCTTCCCAGAAAAGGGTTTTAAAGATGGGAAATAATCAACCTGCAGTAAAGAATGAGACAACTTTTTGGAGATCAGGGAGCTAGTTGGGAAAAATCAAGTGTATGGTTCAATTTAAAAATGACTATGATTTTTTAGTTAAAATTTTTTAATCCTGTCATGTGGGTGCCTGGTAACTTTTCTGGAATCAGTACATCATCAAATTGAAATTAAATCAATGAACATTTGATTAACAAATTAAAATCAATGAATATTCATCAAGTAGCTACTATGCATAAACTGCTGTTTTAAACACAAGGTAGAGTAAGGTTAGGAAGAGAAAAGATCACAGGCTCCTAATCTCAAGTATCTATGGATTAGACCATTTTGGAGTTAATCCATTCCCATTACTGTAAACGTGTGTGTGTGTGTGTGTGTGTGTGTGTGTGTGTGTGTGTGTGTGATGGGCTGTGTGTTTCTACAATGCCATTGTCCTACTAACCAGAGAAATGTGTCCAACTGAGGAAGAGATGGACAAAGAAGAAATATCAACCTTTTCTTGTAAATTCCTTCTTAAAACTACCAACAGGATGTACAAAGTGAAAAATCTTCTGTAAGAAATTGACATTTGTTTAGAAACCGCAAACAATTACAGATTTGTTGTTGTTGGAGAGCTGTTGAATTAAAAACCAATGCAAAAAATAAACTGTTACTTATCAAGTAATCCTAAATTGTAGTGGAGAATTACTTCTTTTCTCACTGCCCCCTTCATTCTCCCACCTCCCTCCACCACAGAAGTATGAATAGAAAGAAAGAGAGAGAGGGTATCTGGCTATTTGCATGAAAAATGACTCTCTCCCACAATCACCTACTGTCAATAAAATGCTTATTTTCTGACATGTCAATTAGGTGATTCATAATCCAGATGACCATCCCCTTCCATTTAGTACTGTTGGACTGGGTTAAATGTCTTAAGTGTTTACCCTTTATGACCAGTGGCTTGGATCTGTTCTCAGTCAAACTGGGCCACTCATGACATGTTTGCCTGTAGGATTTCATTTGAGGTAAAGTAACCATTATTATCAGATTTTAAACTGAACAGCAGATTAGGACAGTGGCTTTGCCATCAGCAATGAAGAATGCATGTCTTACAGTAGTACCATGTATCCAAAATACGAGTTTGTGGGAAGAGTTCAATGCAAAATAAATAGCCTATAATTTACAGAACCACAGTGAAGGAGGCTTCTGTGGCAGAGCTTGGTTCTTCAAAGGGATCCTGTGTTGTTCAAAAGCCAGTTATTAGGGGGTAGGGTTGATTTGTTCTAGCATCTTAAGCTAATTTTCCAATATCTGACTGATAATGAAGTAATCATTTTTAAAAATTGAGATAAAATTTACATAACACAATATTCACCATTATAAAGTATATAATTCAATGACCTCTAGTAGATTTTTAAAAACAATGTTTTTTAAAAAGATTAGTGATTAGGATTCTAATGGGGGTAGGAAATAAAAACAACCATGTTGAAATTTTTATTTATAAACATATACAATTATGTGTTAAATAATGTTAAATAATTGCAGTATTAATATACTAAAATACTCTTTTGTACTTCTACAAAGCAATCTACAAATAAATAGAATGTTTCTATTCTACTGAAGGCACAAATTATTAACCAGTTTTGCAACTGCAGTTATTAAGGTATTTAAGTTTTAATTCTGAAGAAAGGCAGATGGAGTTTAAAATATGCACACTGTCAAATTTCTTTACAAAGATGTGTTTGGAGAACGTTTGAAAGGAATTAAAAAAAAATTGTTCTTGAAACTAGAAAACATACTTTTGATGGACAAAAATAAAGTTTTCTGAAAACATTTTTGGAAATAGACAAATTTGTATAAGACCGCTTTTTACTCTTTTGGAGTAGATGTTCGAATAACATAGAACTCTCAAATTTAAAATGTCAGAATACTATGAAAGTAAAATAGTCTGGTTAAATAAGCCGATGAGAGACTTCTGGGTAAATTAGCAGAAATTA
The DNA here is from genome assembly GCF_000151845.1 of Pteropus vampyrus. Lineage (NCBI taxonomy): Eukaryota > Metazoa > Chordata > Mammalia > Chiroptera > Pteropodidae > Pteropus > Pteropus vampyrus. The sequence continues at coordinate 1,052,445 of NW_011888996.1, read as the reverse complement.
GAAGATAAAAATTTGTTTTGGCTAGAAATAAATCCTCTTAATCAGTGATTCTCAGCTAGAGATGGAGGCATGTTCCCAAAGAGACAAATGCAATTTCAGTGAGATTCTTTCAAATTACAAGACATTTGTGGCATCCTCTCACCCATTTCCTGACAAGATTTTCATTTGCCGAAGTGAGCAACAACTCTGTCCCCAGGTGAGAACAAACTAAAGAAAGTAACCACTGCTCTTAACCAACCAGACTTTGGCTATTAGGTAGATGGAAACAGTTTTTTAGTTAAATCACAGTCAGAATTTCTAATAATTTAGTAAAAAGTTAAGGATTATCTCTGCATTATCTGTGAAAAAAAGTAGCTACAGCAAACATTTTAGAGAAAAGTGTTTTATTTAAGCTATTTAAGAGCCTCTGTCATTTGCAAGCACTTTAGTACTATCATTTACATAGAAAGAATTCTATTTCATTAAAATAGAACTAGAATTGACATTTGCTTGGCCATTTTTTTACACTATAGCTATGTTTTCTAAAACAGTTGGGATAGGGGAGAATTTCGATAAACAAATATGGGGCACATTGAGTTAAACAAATTGAAATTAGTTTATGCACCACAAGACTTCTCAGATACTTTAATTTGCTACTGACTCTCCAAGAGGGGCTTGTCTGATGAGCAAACCTTGCCATTTCTTTGGTATTCTGATTTATATTTTTCTTTTCACTAGTAAAATTGTAGAAAATCTTTTCATCTTTTTATTTTTTTCTGTACATTGTCTATTCAGATCCTTTACCTATTTCTCTATTGGGTCTATTTCCTCACCCCCCCCCCTTATTTTTAGCAGTTCATTCCTTTTCTATTGCACATGTTGCAAATTATTTCCATTCTATCATCTGTCCTTTTATTTGATGGTGCTTTCTTTTGAAACAGAAGTTTTTGTTTTTGAATAGTCAAATTGGCACTCTTATGATGACTTCTGGGGTCTGAATTTTAGAAAAGCCTGTTTCACTCCAAGGTTATAAAAATACTTTTTCGATATATTTTTAACAACGATATAATATTTAAAATATTTCAGTTCCAATAGAGCTTTCTACAGTGACAGAAATGTTCTGTATCTGTCCCATACCATATGGTGGTACTAGCAACATGTGGCTATTGAACACCTGAAATGTGACTAAGGGAGCGGAACAACTGAAGTTTTAATTTTATTTAATTTTAATTAATCAAAATTTAAATTTAAATAGCCACAATGTGGGTAGAGGCTATATATTGAACAACACAGAGAGATGAAATTTGTTTTTCAGGTTTTCCAAGGTGAATATCTAATTATTCTAACACTATTTATTGAATCATCTTTATTTTTCTCTATTGATTTGAAAAGCCACATATTATATGTCAATATTCAATGTATATAGGTCTATTTTTGATCTCTAATTTATTTTATTGATGTATTTGTTAATTTTTGAGCCAATGCGTCATTTTAAATCACTCTTTAATTGGTAAGGCAGTTCTGTCATTTTTCTTCTTTTTCAAAATTTATTGGCACCTCTTACATATTTTTCATGTAAGTTTAGAATTGGCTTGCCAAATGCCATGAAAATATTCTCTTAGAATTTTTATGGAGATTTTGAAGATAAGATTTGAAAAATAATTAATATGTTAATAATGTTAAGCTTTCCCTTTAGCTATTTTTTTTATACCTTTAGTGTATAGTTTTACTACTATGTTAATTTTTTGTTAGATTATTCCTAGATATTTTATAGTTTTTATTGCTATTTCAAGTAGATTCTTGTCGGTTAAATCTTGGAGTATAAGATAGCTACTGATTATTTTTTTTCTGGCTTTATTGAAATATAATAGACAATTAGTTGCTCATATTTACATTATACAATTCAATGAGTTTTTTTCAATTATAATTGGCATAGAATAATATATTAGTTTCAGTTGTACAGCATAGTGATCAGAAATCTATATAACTCACAAAGTGAACACCCCACTAAATCTAAAACCCCTCTTTCCCCTTACATATTTATTACAATATCGTTAACTATTTTCCTTATGCTACTCTTTATATCTCTATGTCTATTTTGTAACTATCCATTTATACTTCTTAATCCCTTCACCCCTTTTCATCACTCCTCCCACCTCTCCTCCCATTTGGTAGCCTTCAGAATATTCTATCAATGAGTTTGCTTTCACTGTTGTTGTTGTTGTTTATTTCGTTCTTTAGATTCCACATGTATATGAAATCATGTGATATTTGTCTTTCTCTGTCTGACTTATTCATTCAGCACAATACCCTCTATGTCCATCAAGGCAATATCTTTTTCCATCCCCTTCCTTTTAGTCTGTGTGTATCTTTTCATCTGAAGTGAGTCTCTTGTAGGCAGCATGTGTAGGGGTCTTGTTTTCTTATCCATTCAGCCATTCTATCTTTTGGTTGGAGCACTTAATTCTTTTCTATTTGAGGTACTTGTTAATAAGAATGTAGTTATTACCATTCTTTTTTCCTATTTTTGATACATGTTTTTTTCTTCTCAAAGAATTCCCTCCAACATTTCCTGTAATACTGGCTTGGTGTTGATAAATTCCTTTAGCTTATTTTTGTTTGGGAAAATCTTTATCTATCCTCTGACTCTAAATAATAGGTTTGCTGGATAAAATATTCTTGGTTGTAGATCCTGAGTTTTTATCATGTCAAATATTTTGTGCCAAACCCTACTGTCCTGCATAGTTTCTTTTGAGAAATAGCTGCCAGTCTTATGGATGCTCCTTTGTAGGTAACAAACTGCTTTTCTCTTGCTGCTTTTACAATTCTCTGTTTGTCTTTAACCTTTGGCATTTTAATAATGATATGTCTTGGTGTGGGCATCTTTGGGTTCATCTTTTTTTGGACTCTCTGAGCTTCCTGGGGTTGCATGTCTATTTCCTTCACCAGGTTAGGGAAATTTTCCATCATTATTTCTTCAAATATATGTTCAACTTCTTGTTTTCCTTTGTCTCCTTCCCTGCTGACATGGATATTTTTACATTTAATTTTGTCCTATAGGCTCCTTAAATGTTTATGGTCTTGGCTTCTTTTTTCTTGTCATTTTGGGTGTACTTGGCTTCCCTGTCCTCTATATTGGTGGTTCGAGCCTCTTCTTCAGCCACTCTGTGAATTCTCTAATATACTCTTCATCTCAGATAATGTATTGTTAATTTCTGACTGGTTCCCTTTTATAATTTCTGTTTCTATTTTTGTGTTTTTATCTCTTTGTTAAAGTTCTCATTGAATTCATCTACCCTTCCCCTATGTTTATTGAGTATCTTTATAACCAGTGTTTTGAACTCTGCATCTGTGAGATTGGTTGACTTTATTATTTATGGATCCCTGTTCTATTTTCTCATTTGGTTTCTGCTTCTTTGTCTTCCCATTTTGACTGCCTTTCTGTGTCTGTTTCTATGTACTAAGCAAAGCTCCTAAGTCTCCTGGGCTTATTAGTGTGGCTTTGTGTCATAGGTGTCCAGTGGCACAGTCCTGAGAGGGGTTCAGCTGCAGGCCAAGTTTAGCCCCAGCCTGTGCTCCAGCAGGTCCAGCCCTTAATATTAAGCAAGCAATTCAAAGATGCTGTGCTTATAGTTGTCTCAAGAGGTTATGCCAGGAACCGAGGACAGCTGCCACAAATGTGGGTCTTGTTGCTGCTTAGCAAACAGCACCGGATTCGTTGAGAACGCAACTGGATATGGCTTGGGTAGGGCCATGAATGGCGAAAGGGAAGTTTCAGAGAAACCTCTGGGTAGAGTGACCTCTGTTATCCATTTTGATGACCTCTCATTTATAGTGGTGCTGTGTCTGCATACTGGCAGTGGGGCAGGCTCAACAGAGGAACAATGGATACTACCAGCACTTCTGCCTGAGAGAAAGCCTTGACTCTGGCCCTTGCTCTGACATCTCAGTGTTCCCCTGTAAGTCCCTGGTGGCCCCCAAGCAGCCAACCGGTCCTGGTGCTCAGAGCAAACGAGTACATCACCACTAAAGTCTGGTTGCGGACAGCCCCTTTAAGAGGAGTCTGAAGCTGCCAGCTACCATTGCAGAAGCTTATGTCCCACTCAGCCACTTGGGACTGGGCAGCCTTGGTCTTCACCCCTTCCCACCTCTTACCACTCATTGCAGGGTGATTTCTTATTTCTCTCCCTAGTATAGGGCTTCTGTTCATCTAGATTCCAGGTGACTCTACTTGCTGTTTGCTCTGCGTTTCCATCACAAATTTGATTTGGTCACTGAGGGGATGAATAAAGCCTCTATCATCTATGCCATTTTGCTCAGGCCGTCAAGGTACTTCGATTTCCTCATTGATTTCATTGTTATCCCATTCATTGTTTAGTAGCATGTTATTTAGCCTCCATGTATTTGTGTGTTTTTCAGTTCTTTTTATAATTAATTTCTAGATTCACAGCACTGTGATCTAATAAAATTTCAATCATTTTAAATTTATTGATACTTGTTTTGTGGCCTAACATGTGGTCTGTTTTGGAAAATGTTCCATGTACACCTGAAAATAATGTATATTCTGACATTTTTGGTTGAAAGGCTCTAAAAATATCAATTAAATTCATCTGATTTAGTGTATCATTTAAAGCCGTTGTTTTCTTGTTGATTTTCTGTTTGGAAGATCTTCCCACTGGTGTCAATGGGGTGTTAATGTTTCCTATTATGATTTAATTACTGTCAATCTCTCCTGTTATGTTGGTCAATATTCCTTTATATATTTATATACTCCTATGTTGGGTGCATAGATATTTACTAGGGTTATATCTCCTGGATTGATTGATCCCTTTATCATTATGTAATGTTCTTTTAAAAAATCTCTTATTATAATCTTTATTTTGTCTAAGTATTGCTACCTCAGCTTTTTTTTTGGGAGGGGGGTCAGTTTCCATTTGCATGAAATATCTTTATTTTCTGACCCTTTACTTTCAGTCTGTGTATCTTTCCATCTGAAGTGGGTCTCTTATAGACAGCTTATATATATTTTGTTTTCTTATCTATTTGGCTACCCTATGTCTTTTGATTGGAACATTTCATTTACATTTAAAGTATTATTGATAGGTACATATTATTATTCATATTTATGTCCCCACTCACCCTTCTTTTTCTAAAAAAAGTCCCTCTAACATTTCTTGTAATACTGGTCTTGTGGTGATGAATTTCTTTAGCCTTTTCTTTTCTGGGAAGCTCTTTATCTCTCCTTCAATTATAAATGATAGCCTTGCTGGGTAGAGTAGTCTTGGTTGTAGGTCCTTGCTTTTTATCACTTTGAATATTTTGTGGCAATCCTTTCTGGCTTGCAGTGTTTATGTTGAATAATCAGCTGACAGTCTTTTTGGGAGCTCCTTTGTAAGAAACTTGCTACTTTTAAGATCTTCTCTATCTTTAACCTTTGGCATTTTAATGATGATGTGTCTTGGTGTTGGCCTCTTTGGGTTCATCCTGTTTGGGGCTATTTGTGTTTCCTGGCTTGTATGTCTATTTCCTTCACCAGCTTAGGGGAGTTTTTACTTATTATTTCTTCAAACAGGTTCTCAATCCCTTGCTCTCTCTCTCTTTCTTCTGGTACTCCTATAATTTGAACATTGTTACAGTTAATGTTGTCCCAAAGGTCCTTTAAATAATCCTCATTTTTTTCCCTTCTATTTGTTGTTCCAATTGGATGTTTTCTGCTACTTTTTTTCTAAATTGCTGATTTGATCCTCTTCTTCATCTAATCTGCTGTTGATTCCTTCTACTGTATTCTTCATTTCAGTTATTGTATTCCTCGTTCTGTCTGGTTCTCTCTTATGGTTTATATGTCTTTTTTAATGCTTATTATCTCTTTGTTGAAAATCTCAGTAAATTCCATGAGCATCCTTATAACCAGTATTTTGAACTCTGTCTCTGGTAGGTTGCTTGCCTACATTTCATTTAGTTCTTTTTCTGGAGTTTTTTTCTTTCATTTGGAACATGTTTCTTTGTTCTCTCATTTTGGTTCCTTCTCTGTGTTTGTTTCTAATATTAGGTAGATCTCCAAGGTCTCTCAGTCTTCACTGGGTTGACTTACATAGTAAATGCTCTGTATGGCCCAGGGGTGCAGTCTCCCTGATCATCTGCACTGTGTGCTCCTGGAATGTCTCTTGCATGGTTTATTTGTACCCTGTTATTGTAGTTGAGCCTTGATTACTTTTGGCACATCAGTGGGTAGTGTTGACTCTCAGGCTGACTGGCTCTGAGGATTGTCCACACCTATAGCATATGGGCTGCTGTGTGGGGGCTGACTCCACAGAGTGTGTTTCACCCCAGTGGGGCTTGTGTGCCTGGGTGTGCTGGTTGTGGGGCTAATTAGGGAATATTTTGTTGTTGTTTGAAGCTAGCCTCTGGTTTTGTTGATTATGGGACCTTTCGGAGAGGCTTCCATGTTGGCCAAGGTCAGCTGCTGCCTGTGATCAGCCCAGGGTTACGAAGCTATCCACAGTTGGTAGCTACCTGTGCTAGAGCTGGAGGTGCTTGGGTGAGGCCATGCTGAGAACTGAGGCTGGCTGCCAGCAGTACCAAACCTAGGGCAGCTCAGCAAAAGACCTAGGGTACCCCAAGTCCTACATGACCTGCAGGCTGCCTGAATGGCTCAGCTGCTGAAAGAACCTCAAGTGGTATGTGAGTTGGGTAAGGCAGGATCCTAGGGAATTACCAGGGTAGAGCAAGTGGTATTCACCAGGTTAACGCAGATTCAGATTTGGCCATGTGGGGGGAGGGCTCAACATAAGAAAGATGGTGTCCACGTGTAGGTTACACAGGAGGAGGGCTTAACACAGGGATAATGGTGGCTTTCCCTCTAGCCCTCACCCTACAGCTGTGCAACAGTCTTTCTCTGTATGTCTCTAGCACCTCCTCAGTTGCTATCCCTCTGCCAAAGCCTAGAGTGAATGTCTGTGGGTGAGTAGTCTGTGTGGACCCTTTAAGAGGATGCCTGGGTTTTCAGTAGCCTCTGTCTCCATTCCAGCAGGATGGAATTCCTGATGATTTTCTCAGCCAGATATTGTGAGAACTCCTCTCCTGGGCAGTGGAATTCTGGGATAAGGAACCTGATGTGGGACTGGGGCCCCTTATTCCTCTGGGGGACCTCGCAGCCAAGATGTTTCTCCTGATGCTCAACCATCACACATGGGTGTGGGGCCAGCCCGTTTTGCATTTCTACCCCTCCTACTGGTCTCAACATCGTCTTTTCTTTATATCCTTAGTTACAGGAATTCTGTTCACCCAGTCTTCGGACCCATAGTTTTTATTCTTTATATTTAAAAATACTGTGTGGTTAAGTGCACGGCCATTAACATGATAAGGACTCATTATCCTAATCTTTCTTTGTAAATTGTTGCTTTTATTAAAAGCCCCATTTTTTTTTTTTTGCCTATTTATTTATTTTTGGTCTCAAATTCTATTTTGAATGAGTTTTATTTTGTCACACTTGCTTTATTATTATTACTACTTTTTTGGTATGTTTTTCCATCTTTATATTTATAACCTTTCTCTATTACATGCTAAATATGTCTATTAATTGATAATGTCTATTCCAAATAATATTGTTAAAAGATATAATGAGACTTTAAGTCTTTATCTGAGAAAAAAATTGATTCCAATCAGCTAGCATTAAATAGAAAGTGGATAGTACTCCCCAAACAAGAGCTGAAGAGAGACTTTTACAGGGAAAGGGTGGAAGAAAAGTAAGGAAATTATTAATTGGCCATAACTTAAAGCCTAGTTGGTTGTTTGTGATTGGTTGTCTTTTGTGTTTTAGTTTTATAACCTTGAGACATTTACAGGTTTAGATCTGGTTTGCCAGCAAGGCAGTACAGCCACTTCAGACTAATGCCTATTTATTTAATTAATTTAATAATATATAAACTGGATTCTAACTATGGAGTCTCTTATTTTGTAATTGTAGAAACTTAATGTATAAAGCTAATAGAAGGTTAACATTCATAAACTCTAAAGAACTTCTACTAATCAATAAGAAAAACAACATCCTGATGTAAAATACATATAAGGAATATGAGCAAGGAATTCATAGAAAAAGAAAATCAAATGACCAGTACACATGTGAAATGAAATTCAACCTTATTAATATTCAAGAAATTCAAATTAAAATGACAATAAAAATCTTTTGCCAAAAAGAATAACAAAAGCCAGATTAGCAAAAAATGAGATCGATAATGCACTGGTAGCAAAGATGTGGAATTCTCAAGTGTGATAAATATAAATAGAGACAAACTTTACATGTTATGATCTCTTTTATCAGAGAAGAATGATTCTCTCAGGACTTTTCAAATAATCCAAAAAGACTTCAGTTGTCCCGAGACTGGCCAATGCCTACCCCAAACCGATTGGTTTTTGTGAGACTGGTGGTTGCACAGGGAGCAGAATGCTATGATAGCTCTGCTTGGTATATGCCCACTCTGAACCCATCAATTATGGCTAGGGGGTAGGATCATGTAAGACCCTATGGCTCCCAGAGTAACCGTGGAGGTTTGGGTTATGGGAGAAAGGAGCAAGGGATTAGATCTCAGGAGAACATAGAAGGGGTTGCTGTACAGACAATGTCACAGATGCCAACCAATTTTACTTTACTACATGCAAAATCGAGGAAATAACATAAGACATTGGATACACGAATGCCTAAGTTAATTGCACTGTCCACCTTTCTAAAATAAACCTACCCATTTGGAAAGCTTTCTTAATTTCAAAGGAATTATAGCCAGATAAGTGAGTCAATGTGATATGTCTTGCAATCCTTAGATGACTGGGTAAATACAAAAACCTGAGGTGTTAATTACTTCTAAAATCATTAGAGAAAATAGAAGCACATGTTGCAACTCTCAGAAGGGAATTTATCAGGTCTACAGAATAGAATTCTAAATTCTTAGAAAGAGAAGCTCATAAAAATGTCGCCTTGCAGCTGAGGCGTTTCAACAGCACTGAAGTGAAGGGGAATTTCAGACTTCGTTCACTAGGCTTCTCACTCAAACTTGTGCAGTGTATTTTGCAATTTGGCTAAAATGGCCATACTTTCTTAATAAGTACTCCTGCAAAGCAAACCTTTACTCATAGAAATAAAAGGCAAAAGAGAATCATGGAACCATGTAATTTAAAGCTAGAAGAAAAGGAGGAGAAAGGAGAGTTCTTTTTAGTTAACAACCTGAATTATGGAAGAAATTTAAATACATGTAATTTTATAAATCTTAAGTACATGTTGTGAACTAAGACACAAATAGACCTCAGTAAGAAAAATGAGGCAGGCAAGAGCGAAATTTACCTGGGTTTCACATCACAAAACAAGATGCCATAGTGCAATGAGAGATGCTAGCAGCCTCAAGAATTTTAACTAGCCATGTTTGCCCTCTTGAGAAATATGTGCTTTTGGCATTTGAATGTATTGCATTGTAATTTCTTGGTTTCATGTATCTCACATATTAGCCCACAGACTCTTTGAAGGGAGGTATATGTCTTATTCATTTTTGCAACTACCTAGCTCTGAGCCCCGATTCCTAACCTAATTGTATTTGGTGCTCAACCAGGGTATGGTGAAAGACCATACGAATAATTGGCTAGGGGGGGTTTATATAGACTGGTTAAAATGTATCATACCTCTATCCCCAAATATTCTAAATCTTGGGTAGATGAAGTAATTAAATTAGGTATGAAAAGCATCTGAGGTATTGGCATTTAGCATAAACTCAGAGTCAGTAGGGTACAACCTACTGGGGACTTCCTATGTTATTTCTTCAGCACACGACTGCATGAGGACAGAGTTGTAGACTCACTCCTAAGTCCCTTGATCCTTTCTCTACATTTTGGATAACTTTAAGTCCTGGTTAGTCCAGGAAAGTCCCAATTTATGCTGTTGCCTCAGTGTAATTATTATTTGTGCCCCATTTTGAAAGTGTCTTCTTTGGAAAATAAATTATAGGGTCACCCTATTTACAGCATCTTTTACAACCCTATGTTTCTGAATCTACACGCCCTTCTAAATATTGGTGATTCATTACACTGAAATAGCATAATTTTTTTTTTTTTAAACCAGGGAGAACCCTTTTCCTGTGCAGCTCTGCAGAAGTCTTAGAGCTGTGGGAGAGTCTAATTTTACCTCTTTGAGAGATGACATCTTTGGTTTTCTCAACATGCTAGGACAATTTTGACTTGAATGAGACTCCAAGAGGCCAAAATATCTTGATGCAGCTTTTACGAATCTGACACATTTTCTGTTCACTGCTTGACATTTGACCCATTTGAAAAGAAAGAAGTATCAGATTTCTCTTGAGGCTTTGAACATGAAATCCTCCCACAATCTGGCAAAAACCCAATGCCAAGAGAACTGACATAAAAGTGAAGAAGGCCATGATGACAATTTGGAGCTTCATATGATTTTAACTCCAAGTATCACGTATGTGGTAAAGACAGGTTAGAGATCTGTAATGATGCCTGTTCCAAGCCCTGACCTTTTGTACTCACTTATTCTTCTCCCCTGTCCCTACCCAGTGAGCCAACCTGTCCCTACTTTGTCTGCTTGAGAGTGCTACATTCTTATTACCGTGAGTCATACATGCAGTTACTAAGTCAGATATTTGTTCAATATACATTTATTAAATAGTTGTCATGTGCTAAAACTAGGAAAATACAGGTTTTTTTAAAAAGGTCTCTGCATTCTTGGAACTCACATTCTAGGAAATAAGACTGAAACATGGGTAGATCATTAAATTATGGTGGTCTATAATATAATGGTGATCTGTCTAAAGGGTTATAGAAACATCTGAGGCAAGAAGATTGATTAGCAGTTAAGTTTGAGATATTTTGTCAGATATTCAAGTACGAATGCCTTGTAGGCAGTTAGGAAAATTGACCTGGGACTCAAGAAAGAGGCTAGAGCTAGAGCTAGAGCTAGAATTTTGTCATTGTCAAAGAGGTCATAGTTAGAGTTGACCAGGATGCACACAGTGTAGCATGAAGTTTTAAAATGCAGTCTCAGGGTTCAACTGTTTGTGGTAAAATCTTGCTCTGGTAAGGTACAAAGAGCCTTCTACCCCTCTTTTTGAACTATCTTATGATTTATTTTAAATCATTCCTGTTGGAGATATATAGATTTCACAACATATGTCAACAAATGAATAAAAAGAAGTACAAAATTCTCAGAAATCTTCCTTTGAATCAGCAAAGGAAAAATTTAAATAGTTCTATAATGAGTTAAAATAAATTTATTCTATTATATATAATAATGCTTCTTTAATTAAGATCTATCTATCATCAATCTATCTGGAACAATTGAAAGTGTTACTTTTGATGAGGAAAACAATCTGTAATGTAAATGAACACATCTTGGAACTAGCCCCCAAATTTCTATTGTTCTATAAATAGAACATGAGATGAGTCCCTCATCTCAAGGTGCATGAGATAAGGCACTTAAGATTTTATTTTGGAAAGGACTCAGGGAAGCTAATCCTGATTGGAGACATCTGGACAAAGAGCCATCATCTGTCTTACCACTTTTTACCCTCAGGGCACAGAATAAGAATAATACCAAGACCCAGTATCTCTCAAACAAAGGTCTAAATCAGTTGACAGTTCTTCAGTCCTATAATCACTCTGAACCTCTTACTCCTCTACCCAGGATCATGAAATTTTCTGGCAGCAGCAGAAGATTAGAGAGGAATTTGATCAAAATGACATAGGAAGACAGTGGTACAGCTAGGAATAGTATTTGGGACTCTCTCCAACATTCTTCTTAAATAATGTTTTTGTTTAGGGTATAAATAATTGAAGATATGGGAATGATTTGCCTTCAAGGAGAAAACAGTTGAGTGGGGAGATATATGTTTATATGTCCTGAGTGAATCCCACATGCAGAAAATAAATTTAAAGATTTTCAGATATATGTTATTATAGGGAAGGAAACACATGGATGATAGTAATAAAATAAAAATAAATAGTAACAACTAGAAAAATATTAATAGTCAATAGTTCTACAGGAATGCCAGGTATGCTTCTAACCACTTATTTAATCCTCTCAATAACAATCTTACAAGGTAAAAAAAAAATTATCCCAGTTTTACATATGATAAATTAGAGGCAACATGTTCAAGAATGCACTTGAAGCAAATCTGGGATTCTAACTTGATTAAAATAACTCTACCTCAGGACCAGATTTTTCTTACAGGTGTATGAAAAATGATTATGGAAATTATCAGGAAAATGTAATATCAAAAATTTTTTTTAAGGCAAATTAATTTAATACATGCATTTGAATTTTTTTTCATCTCTTGAAATAGAGTTGTATTTGGCTTAAGAATGGCACAAAGAGACACATTCTAACTTAGTTGTGAATCCTTTTCTGGATCACTTAGTCTTATGTTCAGTCAAATATATGCTTTTCCTGCACCAACCTGGGACTTGAGCATGAGACAGAGAGACCCTCAAGTGGTAAAATCTCTTTAGTGGCAAATCATCCCAGATACTCGAGAACTTGTTATATTTCAAAATAATGTTTATCTAGGGATTGAAGAAAATATCCATTTTTAGAAGTCCTCAGAGAGTTTGAAACTTGGTAGTATATTTAAAATTGAGTCCTGGGGACTTTAAAGTATGTTTTCACTTCCTTTTATGGTTTTGGAAGGGGGAAGAAAAGCCATGTAATATATTTCCCTTACTATTTTAGAGAGGAATGAACAATTCTGTGCTCCTAATTTAGGTATTTTTTCTGTACATCGTTGATGACTGGGTCAATTAGGTCTGACAAATCAAGCCATACATCAGATGGGCAAAAGGTAGCCTCCTCAAGATGCCAATATGCTGGATACTTTGTTCAGAAATGTGAACATCAGAATGATGAAGCTCATATTCTGTGGGTAACTGATATGAGGCCAGTGTGTGTAGGGAAAAAAATACCAGGGCTGAAGCCAGAAGCCCAAGGTTGGAGCAGCAGCTTTGTAATATAGTGGGAAGGTGGCCATGAACATACTACCTGAGATCTTGGGGCCTCAGGTTTTTCATCATGAAATGGAAAGAATATCTAGGTTACTGCTAATCACAGGATTAACTGAGACGATGCACACATTTTTAAATTATTAAGTGATAAGTTAATGTTTTATTGATGGTAAAAATAGTAACAGACACTTTAATTACTTGTTATGCAAATACATACTGAGTGACTGCTGGGTGCTAAGAAAAATTCTAGGCACTCATGATAGAAGAGTGAATGAGTTAGACTTTCTGGTGGGGGAGACAGACAATGAATAGGTAATGCTATATATCCTTTTTTGATAAGTAACAAATTACCTCGAAATTTAGCAGCTTAAACCAATAAATATTTATTACCTAACCCAGTTCGTGAGTGTCAGAAATCCAGGAGTGGCTTAGCTGGTAATTCTAGCTCACAGTTTCTCATGATGTTGCTGTCAAGGTATCTGCTCGAGCTGCAATCATCTCAAGGCTTGACTGGACTGGAGGATCAACCTCCAAGCTCACTTGTGTGGCTGTTGGCAGGAGGCTTTAACACTTCAACATGTGGAACTCTCCACAGGAGTGCTCACAACATGGCACCTGGTGTCCTCCAGAGTGAGTTATCCGAGAAGGAATACAGAGAAAGAGAGAGCAAGATGGAAGCTGCGGTGTCTTTTATAAATTAGTCTCAGAAGTGACATGTTATCTTCTGTAGTTTATTGGTATACAGATCAACCCTAGCACAGTGTGGGAACGAACTTCAGAGGATGTGAATAACAGGAGATGAAGATAATGGGTTGTTTTAGAGGCAGGCTATCACAATACCATAATACATGCAGTAAAAAGTGCTGCAAAAGTAATAAAGTGATGTGATAAAGAATATCAGAGGGGTGAGGCCTAATTTCGATAGCCCTTCTAGGAAAGTAACCCCTAAAATGGGATCTAAGAGTAGAGAAAGAGCCAGCCATAAGAAGGTCCAGGGGTCTGGGCAGAAGCACTTCAGGCGACAGCAGGTGCAAAGGCTCTGAGATAAAAGAGGTTAGTGTTTTCTAGGCGTTGTAAGGAAGATAGTGTGAATGAGCAATGGTGAGGAAGAGAGAGTGACTTGAGATGCCACTGGAGGGTTGGGCAGGGGCTGGATCATAGAGGCCATGTGGTGATAATACACATTTTTTCAAAGGCCTTTAAAAAAGATCTTTCTGACCCTTCTTGGGGATTAGACAGAAGGAAAACAAGAATGGAAGCAAGGAGACCAATTTTCAAGTTATTTTAGTAGTTGATAGTCCAGGCGGGAGGTAATGGTACCAGGATAAGTTGGTGACATGAAAATAAAAAGTGGTGGGAATTACAGCTGTATTTTGGAGGAGGGGCTTTCAAGATGTGCTGATGGGTTAAAATTGTGTGTGTGTGTGTGTGTGTGTGTGTGTGTGTGTGTGTGGTAAGAACAGGGTCAAGAATGATTCCCATTTCTGTTGGCCCCATATACTCAAATGGAAAACAGTGGGTTGAAAGAGTTTGGTTGGGGTTGAGTGATTAGTGAACTGGGGTTCTGGGAGAATCAAAAGCACTTTTTGGCCACGGCACCTTTGAAATAGTTATGAAATATAACAAGAAGACAGTGGTACATATGAAACTGGAGCTTTGAAGAGAGGTCTACGAATATTGGAGTCAGTAACACAGATATGTTTTTAAAGCCAAGGAATAAATGAGACCCTCTAAAGAGGGTATAGATTAGGAAGTAAAGAGCTCAGGGAATCCTAACTTTATTCTGGGGATAAATTAGTTGACTTTGGACATCAGCACTGTCACTCAAATTCTTTCCCTGAGTTCCAAGAACATGTATCAAAGAAAGAAGGAACAAAAGAACACAAGGAAAGTGGGGAAAAGGAGAAGACAGGGAAGAAAGATTTGTCAGAGGAGGAGCCAACTAAGATAGCAGAAGCATGGCTGTGAAATGAGCAGAAAACAAGATGAGGGTGACAGCAAGAATGAAGGAGAGAAGGAGAGAGTGGTTGATTGTGTCAAAAGCTGATAAGACACAGAGTGTTCTTTGGATTTCTTTACAAGATCATTTATGATGTTGACAAAGGAGGTTTTGGGAAATGATGAGTGAAACCATAGTGGACAAAAGAGTAGATGGGACATGAGGAAGAGGAGACAGTATAAGCAGACAACCCTTTCAGTGCTTGTGCTGCAAAGGGAAACAGAGAAATACAACGAGGGCTGAAGGGGAGTGTGGGAACAAAGTGTGTGTGTGTGTGTGTGTGTGTGTGTGTGTGTGTGCGCGCGCGTGTGCGCACACGCATGTGTGTGTGTTTCAGGATGTGTTTATGTTGTTGGAAATGAGAGAGACTTCTGAAGAGCAAGCAAGAGAGAAAGAACAAGAGAATGACATCTAGATAATAAATGAGAGGCAAAATTAACATAGAAACAATTAGTTTAAACTTTTAAAATCTTTTGTCCTCTTCACCACTATCCAGCTTTAAAAAAAAGATTTTAAAAGTTGATTTTTGCCAGCTATTTAGGATGTGGTGGTACTTTCTTCTTTCAGTTTGTAAATAATTTTTTGCCCAGCAGGCTGAGTTACTCATTCTCAGTCGGATTCATTCCTGGATGGAGGATCTTGAAAAATGACTCCCCACTGTCTGTGTATTAATATGTTCTACACAACATAAAGGACTTGTGATACTCTGCAGAAGAGCGGAGGACCATCTAAACAGAAAACAAACAGGATTTTCTTGGTTTAATGCCAGCCAAACGCTTGTGGGCAAAAGGCAACAAGAAGGGAGAAAGAACCTGTTTCAATGTACTGCAGATCCTTGATATTTCTGGCATGTTGCCAGGGTTCTTGCTCCTCTGTATGATGTATTGTATAAATGCTGGTCAAGTTATTAGGAGAAGAATAAGCTTGGGTAGTAGCTTGTTCAACAAACCAGTTTTATTCTTCCTCCTCTCTTCTCTCCCCTTTTTTCATTCTTTCTTTTGTTTTTTGTTTTTTTTTCTTTCTTTAATACTTGTTTCTGGCACTCATGGCAAAGACCATAGTGACAATGTTGATGGCTGATGTCGTGTATCTATCTTCCATATAAGCACAGAATAGGCAAGAAATTATGCAAATTAACATGAATTGTGCATCCAAAAATACTTTGGCTTTAATCAAGAAAGGAGGGTGTATATCCTGAGCCTTGACCTTCCTTTGGACTGCCGGGACTGCCCTTGGTCAATGGGAATGGCGCTAACTTCTACTGAGGGCAGTGCTTTGTGCCAGGCAAGCATTATCTCATTTAGTTTTCCTCAAAGTTCTGAGAGGTAAGGATTACTATATTCATGTTACTGTTGAAAAGAATTGTCACCGAGATACATTAAATTACTTGGCTGAGCTAGGATTATATTTATTTATATTCACATACTTTTTCACTTTCCATGGAGCGTGTAAGATGGTGTTAAATGATGGTGGGCAAAAAAAAGCATTGAAAGGCAGGATGGTCTTTTGAGAGTCATCCATTCAGGACCCAAACTTATTAGCTATCAGTATGTTTGAATCATGTGAGTTCCTTTTTCTTTTTTGGCTCCTACTTTTCCACTCCCACCATAAGAGGCTAGTGTCAAAGAGAGTTGTTTAACTTCAGGCAAAAAAAAAAAAGTGATTTAGGCAATGTTTTTATTTCTGTGCCCTTGGCTTCTAATTTTGTCCTCCAATACTGTCCTTATACCCAACCCCCATTAGTAAGTGACTCCCAGGCCTTTACCTCTTGTTAAATCCTATTCTAGAGAAAGAAATAGATAAAGTCATTCTCAATAAACTGTAAATTGCATACCATCTTGCTACATAGTCTCTCCTAGGGAGATTTTCTTTTTTTAAGAAGGGAAGGAAAGACATAAAAAGAATGGCAAGCTCTCATGGCAGAATATTTGTAATCAGTGGGCAATTCAAATATATTTTCACCTGGGAAACTTTCTTGTGACTCTGGAGAATGTCCTCTGCCCTCTGAGGGAGCTGCTATGAGAAGAGGCCAGCATGGCAGTGACAGGACACACCTATCGAAAAATTTTTCCTTTATTTTTCTTTGGCTTAATCACGACTTGCATACTTTCACTGACAATAGGTCCAAGACATCTTTCTGGGTCAGTAAAAACAGATTTAGCCAATTTTTCTCAAAATACAATATTCCATGGCATAGAAGTGTCATAATTTATTTAACCATTGCCCTATTGGTATACATTTAATTATTTCTAGTTTCCTCCTTGCTCTAAGTATAAACTCTAAGTATAAAGAACATCATCAAATTGGTAAGAAAAATAAAATTTAATAGTAAATGGGAAAAATTTATAGATTCACAAAGTAGAAACTGAAAATATCCAAACATATATGAAAAGATATTGAATTCTCTAGAGTCATAGATATGCAAATTAAACAAGTAATGACATTTTTTTACTCATTGGATTAACAAAAATGAATAAGTCTGTCAACGCCAATAGGTAGCAGAGAGAAAGCAAACGGATACCTTGTACCATGTTGGTGAGAATGTATGTCTTGTGACCCAGCGGTGTCTTTCAAAAGTGGGACCTGCTTATCCTCTTGACACTGCAATCTCACACTCAGAATTCTAGCTGACATAGGAAGAGCACCAGTACATATGAATATATTTTCAAAAATGTTTACTGTCAGTCTGACTGTCAGATCCAGTAATTTAATTTCACTCTGATGCTAATGAGAGAGAAGTCCACAAACTGATTTTAGAAAACTTAGAAAAGTGCCAGGTTCATGGTAAATGATCAATAAATGTTTACTGTTATTGTTATTGGAAAATTAATAAAGATAAAACAAAATGTAAAAACCAAAGAAAAACAGAAAAGTTAAAAAGGAAGGGGAAGAGGTAGCCAATCATGAAAAGATGTAGTTAATGTTTGTGGAATATTTGTAAGCATGAATTCCATACAGATGTCCTACTCTTCCAAGAAATATAAGCCCTAGGAAGGTGGGAGTCATGTGTGAGCTCTGGCTACCAGGAAAGAGGCTGTGGTTATGTAGTGAACATTAAAAAACAAAACAAAACAAAAAATCCTCCCAGAAAGATGGCTCTAATTATTTTCTCAAATGTGTATACCAACATGTTACTCTGATTTTATTCATAGAAAGAAATGTGAACTTTTAATCTTTTTCTTACTTTTCTTAAACTACTTCTGCTCAAATTTGGGTTTCAGAAAGCCATATTCCAACATCCTCTCTTGAGGCTCTGGACATATTATACTCTGCAGCATCATTCAGTAAATAGGGAATGTGAATCCACTACAATTGCTGAAAGGGTTGAAATGATGCACAAGATAGGTGTCAACTTTAGAGGGTTCAGCAGCCCCATTTGAGGTGTGGGGGTTGCAGGGCAGGAAGATGTGCAGAGGAGAGGACTGTGAATTTTAAATTTTAATGTGGAAAATAATAGACAATTAGTTGCTCATATTTACATTGTACAATTCAATGAGTTTTTTTTTTAAATTATAGTTGGCATAGAATAATATATTAGTTTCAGTTGTACAGCACAGTGATTAGAGATCTACATAACTCACAAAGTGATCACCCTACTAAATCTAGTACCCCTCTTTCCCTTACATATTTATTACAAAATTATTAACTATTTTCCTTATGCTACACTTTATATCTCCAAGTCTATTTTGTAACTATCCATTTGTACTTCTTAATCCCTTTGCCCTTTTTTGTCATCCCTCACCCCCTCCCATCTAGTAGCCATCAATATATTCTCTGTATCTGAGTTCGTTTCCATTTTTGTTGTTGTTTTTTATTTTGTTCTTTAGATTCTACATGCATGTGAAATCATGTGATATTTGTCTTTATCTTTCTGACTTATTTCATTCAGAACAATACCTCCCAGATCCATCAAGGCGATATCTTTTTCCATCCCCTTCCTTTTAGTCTCTGTGTGTCTTTTAATCTGAAGCGAGTCTCTTGTAGGCAGCCTATGTAGGGGTCTTGTTTTCTTATCCATTCAGCCATTCTATCTTTTGGTTGGAACACTTAATTCTTTTCTATTTGAGATACTTGTTAACAAGAATGTAGTTATTACCATTCTTTATTCCTGTTTTGGAGGGACTTAAAGAAGTCCCTCCAACATTTCCTATAATACTGGCTTGATGTTGATAAACAACTTTAGCTTACTTTTGTCTGGGAAGCTCTTTATCTGTCCTTCGACTCTAAATGATAGCTTTGCTAGATAAAGTGTTCTTGGTTGTAGTGATCCTGGGTTTTCATCACTTTGAATATTTGCAACAAACCCTTCTGTCCTGCAAAGTTTCTTTTGAGAAATCAGCTGCCAGTCTTATGGGTGTTCCCTTATAGGTAACTATCTGCTTTTCTCTTGCTGCTTTTAA
>NW_011888996.1:1029985-1032119 GCF_000151845.1 Pteropus vampyrus | reverse complement strand
TGTGCTTATAGTTGCCTCAAGAAGCCATGCCAGAAACTGACATCAGCTGTCACTAATGTAAGTCTTGGCTCTGCTCAGCAAGGAACACCAAACTTGTCAAGGACACACCTGGGTGTGTCTTGGGTGAGGCCTTGAATTGGAGGAGGTGGTGTTTCAGAGAATCCTCTAGGCGGAGCGACTTCTATTATCCAGTTCGATGACTTCTCAGCTATGGCAGTGCTGAGTCCGCACACTGAGAGTGGAGAGGGCTCAACAGAGAACAATGGATACTGCCAGCACTTTTGCCCAGGAGAAGCCTCCCCTCTGATCCTCACTCTGACAACTCAGTGCCCTTCTGTAAGTTTCTGGTGCCCTTTGTGGAGCCAAAGCAGCACTCATGCTCAGAGGAAGCGAATCTGTCACCCTGAAAGTTTGCTCATGAACATGGCCCCTCTAAGATGCGTCTGTAGCTGCCGGCTGCCCGTGCTATAGACTCTGTCCCACTCAGCCACTTAGGACCACTAGCCTCATGTCTTTGCTCCCTTCTACCTTAAACTGCTGCAGTGTGATTTCTTATTTTCTTCCTTAGTTGTAGTGCTTTTATTCATCTAGATTCTAGGTGACTTTGCTTGCTCTTTGCTTCGTGCTTCTGTCAGAACTTTGATGTGGTCGCAAGAGGGATGAACAAAGCCTCTATCATCTACACCATGTTTTTTCCTCTTGGAAAGAATTTTTTAAAGAGGAGATGATATTTGAGTCTTGAAGGCTGAGTAGATTTATTTCAGGGGGATAGACATTTCATATAGAAGGAACAACATATGCAAGCACATGGAGATGAAAAAGGGCATGGGATGGTGGGGAAAGGCAATGATTTTGGAGTGACTGACATAGTGCATGATTGGGGAGGAGACCTGGATATCATTTGCATCTGGATCAAAAGAGGAGTAGGGGCTCTAAACAGAGAAAGTCAATGGGGGTTTTAAGTAGGGGTGAGGTCAGAGTTATACTTTTGTGAAACAAATTCCGGGGAATTCATTAAGGTTGGGTAGAGATCTGGCAGGAGGGAAGCTACCAAGGACACTACTGTGATTGTTTTGGAGGGATACCATGATGTAATGGTTAGGATCACAGCCTGCAGCCAGACTGCTTGGGTTCAAATCCCAACCCCATTTATTAGCTATGTGATCTTCGGCAGGTTACTTATTTACTCTGTGCTTTAGTTTTCCAATCTAATCTAATTAGTTTCCTAATCCAATTGCAGATCATATGGGGTTGCTAGGTAATATTTTTTAAAGTGCTTAAAATAATGCTTGCTGCATAGTAAGTGTATTACAGATAGTTGTTAAGTAAAAATAAATAAATCTTAGGTCAAGATCAAGTAATTGGCAGTAGGAAGAGAAAGAAGGGGCTGGCTTAAATTGATCAATATTTATTTTTAAGGTACAATTTATGTGCCTTTGGTAACCAGTTGGAAGTGCAAGTTGAGGAAACTGGAAGCATGAGATTCTATAGCATGGTGGTGAACAGCTAGCCTCTGAAGTAATGCTGCCCTGTGTTCTGTGAGCAGACAATTTAATATTGCTCTAAACCTCATTTTTCCTCTCTATAAAAGCAGGCTGCTACTGCATTGTAACCTCATATGGCCATTTTAGTGGTTAAATCAGAAAATGCACATAAAATGCTGAGCACAGTGCCCAACAGCTAGTAAGTCCTCAATAAATTATATTATTATGATTTATTAGGACTCAAAGTTAACAGAGAGGAATAGAGGAGAGAAAGAATAATTTAAGGTGTCATTCACCAAGTTGGTGTGCATGGTGTGGAAGGTATGGAGGAAAGATAGTGAGTTCCATTTTGAACTAGTTTGAGGTACTTGCAGGATATTGTGTGAGATATGTAGTTGGGGAATAGTTCCAGATTTCCTGTGAGAGGTTTTGAACTTGTCAATACTTGAGCCATGAGACCAGAGATGATCACCCACAGAAACTAGAGGGAAAAAAGGAGACCAAGATAGCGCTCTGCAGCTCCTAACATTCAAGGGTCAACTTGCTGGAGGAGGAACCAGCAAGGGAAACCAAGGAAATAATCATATTTATAAAACATATATAGTGATAGATGTGTCCTGTAGTACTGTGAAAGTTAGACATCTATCCGC
>NW_011888996.1:1025106-1025635 GCF_000151845.1 Pteropus vampyrus | reverse complement strand
TAATTGCTCATAGTATTTTCTTGCAATCCTTTGTATTTCTGTGATATTAGTTGTCATTTCTCC
Organism: Pteropus vampyrus; assembly: GCF_000151845.1. Taxonomy (NCBI): domain Eukaryota; kingdom Metazoa; phylum Chordata; class Mammalia; order Chiroptera; family Pteropodidae; genus Pteropus; species Pteropus vampyrus. Next base: position 1,025,572 of record NW_011888996.1, on the reverse strand, counting down.
TCTCTCATTTCTAATTTAATTTATTTAGGTCCTCTCTCTTTTTTTCTTGATGAACCTGGTATAGGTTTTACCAATTTTGTTTATCATTTCAAAGAGCAATCTCTTGGTTTCATCAACCTTTTGTATTGTTTTTCTAGACTCTATTTTGTTTAATTCTGCTCTGATCCTTATTATTTCCTTCCTTCTCCTCACTTTGGGCTTTGTGTGTTGTTCTTTTTCTAGTTATTTTATGTGTAAGGTTAGATTGATAATTTGAGCTTTTTCTTATTTCTTGTGGTAGGCCTGTATTATTACGAATTTCCTTTCAGGACTGCTTTCGCTGTGTCCCATAGATTATGAGTCGTGTTTTCATTTTCATTTGTCTCTAGATATCTTTTGATTCTTCTTTGATCTCATTGTTAACTCATTCATTGTTTATTAGCATGTTATTTAGCCTCCACATGGTTGTATATTTTCCATTTTTTTT
>NW_011888996.1:1023351-1025056 GCF_000151845.1 Pteropus vampyrus | reverse complement strand
ATAGGGGTGCATAAATCTTTACAAATTAGTGTTTTGGTTTTCTTTGGATAAATACCTAGAAGTGCAATTACTGGGTCAAAAGGTAGATCCATATTTAATTTTTGAGGAACGTCCAGACAGTTTACCATTGTGGCTGTACCAATTTGCAATCCCACCAACAGTGTATAAGGGTTTCTTTTTCCACATCTTCACTAACGCTTGTTTTTTGATTTATTAATGACAGTTATTCTGACAGCAGTGAGGTGTTATCTCATTGTGGTTTTAATTTGCATTCTCTGATGATTAGTGATCATGAGCATCTTTTCATATGTCTATTGGTCATCTGTATGTCCTGCCTTTTTTTTTTTCAGGTTTCAAAACTTTTTATTTGCATATTTAAAAAATTGTTTGAACAATAAAAATAGCACTCTGATTAAACTATATTTTACAGCCTGCAGACACTTTGGACCAGTTTGGTTTTTACTCTAGATTTCACTGTCGTCCTACCCAGATTCTGCCTTCACTAATATTCAAGTTCTTTTCCTTCCCTATCAGCCATGCAAGCAGGTGGGAGAGACAGGTGTGGCCTTCGTGGTCAGTAGTTCTTTGATGTAAAAACGGGCAGCACAGTCATTTAAAATTGACGCACCTCTCTGCATCTTACAAAGTTAAACAGCTAAGAGAAGTGTAATATGAAGGCAGTGCTTTTAGAATGTACAGTGCATATTTGTAGTGTGTGTCTCATTATGATTCACCTGCCTTCTCGTGTTCAATTGTTTTATTTTTTAAGGCAGTGGATTTTTCTCTTGCATTTCTGTCTTCTTCAATTTCAAATTATCACATTTCTCAGTCTCAGCCATATCAGGTTTGTCAGACATCGTTACAGAGGAAGCGAAGCGAGGCACACGAACGAGTGAGTCAGATAAGCTCAGTGGTGGCCTCAGAGTCTTCTGTTCGTTTTTAAATTGGATTGTTTTTGGTTTGTTGTTGTTGTTGAGTTGTATGAGTTCTTCATATATTTTAGATATTAACCCCTTATCAGATATATCATAAGTAAATATCTTTTCCCATTTAGTATGTTGTCTTCTTGTTTTGTTATTTTGCTCTGCTGTACAAAAACTTTTTAATTTGATGTCTCATTTGTTTATTTTTTATTTTGTTTCCTTTGCCTGAGGAGATATATCTTAAAAGAAATTCCTGTTAATAATATCAGAGAGTTTACTGCCTATGTTTTCTCCTAGAAGTTTTATAGTTTCAGGTCTTACATTTAAATCTTTAATCTATTTTGAGTCTATTTTGTATACAGTGTAAAAAGTTGGTCCAGCTTCTTTTTTTTGCATGTTATCTGTCCAATTTTTCCAACACCATTTATTGAAGAGACTGTCTTTACCCCATTGTATATTCTTACCTCCTTTGTCATATATCAAGTGAGCATATAGGTGTGGATTTATTTCTGGGCTCTCTTTTCTGTTCCATTGATCAATGGATCTGTCTTTATGCCAATACCATGCTGTTTTGATTACTATAGTCTTGTAGTATAGTTTGATATTAGGTAATGTGATACCTCCAATTTTGTTCTTTCTCAAGAATACTGTGGCTATTAAGGATCTTTTATGGTTCCATATCAATTTTTGGATTATTCGTCCTAGTTCTCCGAAAAATGCCATTAGTATTTTGACAGGGATTGTACTGAATCTATAGATTGCTTTGGGTAGTATGGCCATTT
>NW_011888996.1:1019621-1019991 GCF_000151845.1 Pteropus vampyrus | reverse complement strand
AATTTAAAGGTGTACATTGACATCTGTATATTCTATTGTGTGTTTAACACCCAAAATAGTTTCCTTCATATATTTCCTACCATATATTTGATCCCCTTTATCCACTTCACTCTCCACCTACGCACCTATATTTGACCCCCTTTAACCATCTACCTATTCCTTTCTCCCCCACCACCTACTCTCTGATAACCACTAGCCTATAGTCCATGTCTATGAGTCTCTGTTTGTTTGTCCTGTTCATTTGTTGCTTTTATGTTTATAACCCACATATATGTGATATGTGATTTTCAACGTTTTCTGTCTGGCTTATTTCACTTAGCATGATTATCTCAAAGTCCATCTATGTTGTCACAAATGGCAGTATTTCATC
>NW_011888996.1:1016062-1017992 GCF_000151845.1 Pteropus vampyrus | reverse complement strand
GGATGAAACCCACTTGATAGTGGTATATAATCCTTTTAAGATGTTGCTGTATTCAGTTTGCAAGTATCTTATTAAGGATTTTTGCATCTGTGTTCATGAGAAATATTTGTCTGTAGTTTTCTTTTTTGTGTGTGTTATCTTTACCAGGTTTTAGTATCAGAATAATATTGGTCTTATAAAATAAATTGGAAAGTATTGCCTCCTCTTTGATTTTTTTGGAAGAGTTTGAGGAGAATAGGTATTAAATCTTCTTTGAATGGTAGAATTCACTAGTGAAGCCATCTGGTCTTGGACTTTTACTTTTTGGTAGGTTTTTGATAATTGTTTCAATTTCCATACTGCTGATTGGTCTGTTTAGATTTTCCAGTTCTTCTTGATTCAGTCTAAGAAGATTGTATTTTTCTAAGTACTGGTCCATTTCTTCTAGGTTATTAAATTTAGTATTATATACGTTTTCATAGTATTCTTGTATGATCCTTTGTATTTCTGCAATGTCAGTCGTAACTTCCTCTCTTTAATCCTTGATTTTGTTTATCTGTGTCTTTTCTCTTTTTTCTTTAGTGAGTCTAGCAAGGGGTTTGTCAATTTTATTAACCTCAAAGAACCAGTTCGTTGTTGCATTTATTTTTTCTATTTTCTTTTTTTGTTTTCAATTTTATTTATTTCTGCTCTATCTTTGATTATTTCTTTTCTTCTGCTGACTTTAGGCTTCATTTGTTTTTCCTTTTCTGGTTTTTTAAGATGAAGCATTAGGTTGTTTATTTGGGCTCATTCTTGTTTTTGGAGATAGGCTTGTAAAGATATGAACTTTCCTCTGATGACCACTTTTGCCGTGTCCCAAAGTTTTGATATGTTGTATTATCATTTGTTTCTATGTATCTCTTGATCTCTCTTTTTATTTCTTCTCTGACTCAGTTACTCTTCAGTAACATATTGTTTAATCTCCATATATTTGTGGTTCTTCTTGATTTCTTTTTGCAATTGATCTCTAATTTCAAAGCATTATGATCAGAGAATATGGTTCGTATGATTTCAACCCTCTTATATTTGTTGAGGCTATCTCTGTGCCCCAGTATGTGGTCGATTCTTGAGAAAGTTCCATGTGCACTAGAGAAGAATGTATAAGCAGCTGTTTTGGGATGGAAGGTTCTGTAAATGTCTGTTATGTCCAGTTGGTCTAATGTTATTTCCTTATTGATGAATTCTTTAAGCTTTTTCCTGTCTGGGAAGCTCTTTATTTCACCTTCCATTTTAATCGACAGCCTTACTGGGTAGAGTATTCATGGTTGTAGATACTTGTTTTTCATCACTTTGACTATTTCTTGCCATTCCCTTCTGGCCTGCAAAATTTCCATTGAAAATTCAGCAGACATTCTTATGGGGTCACCCTTGTAAGTAACTAGCTTCCTTTCTCTTGCTGCTTTTAAGATTCTCTCTTTGTCTTTCACCTTTGGCATTTTAATTATGATATGTCTTAGTGTGGGTCTGTTCGAGTTTTTCTTGTTTGGGTCTCTTTGTGCTTCCTGGACTTGTATGTCTAGTTCCTTTGCCAGGTTAAGGAAGTTTTCTGTCATTATTTCTTCAAATAGATTCTCAATCCCCTGCTCTCTCTCTTCTCCCTCTGTTACTCCTATGATGCAGATATTGTTATACTTCATGTTGTCCCAGAGGCCTCTTAAATTATTCTCATATTTTTAAATTCTTTTTTCTTTTTGCTGTTCCAACTAGGGATTTTATAATATCTTGTGTTCCAGCTCACTGATTCAATCTTCTGCTTTGTCCAATCTACCATTGATTCCATCTAGTATATTCTTCATTTCAGTTGTTCTATTCTTCATTTCTGACTGGTCCTTTTTTATGGTTTCTGCCTTTTTTATGCTTACTATCCCTCTGTTGAAGTTCTCATTGATATAATCCATTCCTTCTCTAA
>NW_011888996.1:1008334-1016012 GCF_000151845.1 Pteropus vampyrus | reverse complement strand
GTTTTTTAAGATGAAGCATTAGGTTGTTTATTTGGGCTCATTCTTGTTTTTGGAGATAGGCTTGTAAAGATATGAACTTTCCTCTGATGACCACTTTTGCCGTGTCCCAAAGTTTTGATATGTTGTATTATCATTTGTTTCTATGTATCTCTTGATCTCTCTTTTTATTTCTTCTCTGACTCAGTTACTCTTCAGTAACATATTGTTTAATCTCCATATATTTGTGGTTCTTCTTGATTTCTTTTTGCAATTGATCTCTAATTTCAAAGCATTATGATCAGAGAATATGGTTCGTATGATTTCAACCCTCTTATATTTGTTGAGGCTATCTCTGTGCCCCAGTATGTGGTCGATTCTTGAGAAAGTTCCATGTGCACTAGAGAAGAATGTATAAGCAGCTGTTTTGGGATGGAAGGTTCTGTAAATGTCTGTTATGTCCAGTTGGTCTAATGTTATTTCCTTATTGATGAATTCTTTAAGCTTTTTCCTGTCTGGGAAGCTCTTTATTTCACCTTCCATTTTAATCGACAGCCTTACTGGGTAGAGTATTCATGGTTGTAGATACTTGTTTTTCATCACTTTGACTATTTCTTGCCATTCCCTTCTGGCCTGCAAAATTTCCATTGAAAATTCAGCAGACATTCTTATGGGGTCACCCTTGTAAGTAACTAGCTTCCTTTCTCTTGCTGCTTTTAAGATTCTCTCTTTGTCTTTCACCTTTGGCATTTTAATTATGATATGTCTTAGTGTGGGTCTGTTCGAGTTTTTCTTGTTTGGGTCTCTTTGTGCTTCCTGGACTTGTATGTCTAGTTCCTTTGCCAGGTTAAGGAAGTTTTCTGTCATTATTTCTTCAAATAGATTCTCAATCCCCTGCTCTCTCTCTTCTCCCTCTGTTACTCCTATGATGCAGATATTGTTATACTTCATGTTGTCCCAGAGGCCTCTTAAATTATTCTCATATTTTTAAATTCTTTTTTCTTTTTGCTGTTCCAACTAGGGATTTTATAATATCTTGTGTTCCAGCTCACTGATTCAATCTTCTGCTTTGTCCAATCTACCATTGATTCCATCTAGTATATTCTTCATTTCAGTTGTTCTATTCTTCATTTCTGACTGGTCCTTTTTTATGGTTTCTGCCTTTTTTATGCTTACTATCCCTCTGTTGAAGTTCTCATTGATATAATCCATTCCTTCTCTAATTTCATTGAATATCCTTATAACCATTATTTTGAACTCTGTCTCTAGTAGGTTGCTTGGCTCCATTTCATTTAGATTATTTTCTGAAGTTTTCTCTTGTTTCATTTGTGGCATGTTTCTTTGTTTTCTCATTTTATTTCTCTCTCTGTGTTTGTTTCTATGTGTTATGATGATTTGTTTCTTCTCTCAGCCTTGGCCAGATTGCCTTATGTGGCAGGTGCCCTGTGGCCCAGTGGCACACTCTCCCTATTTGCCTGTGCCAGGGGTTCTAGATGTGATCTTTGTGTGGGTTGTGTGTGATCTTGTTGTTGCTAAGCCTTTATTGCTGTTAGCACATCAGTGGGTGGATTAACGCTCAGGCTGACTAACTATGGGATTGTCTATACCTACAGGGTAAATGTTGCTGTATTGGGGCTGTCCCTAATGAGTGGGATTTGTCCTAGCAGCCTTATGTACTTATTGAGACCACCCTTTGGGTGTAGCACTTATGGGGCTAGTCAGGTGTTGCTCTGTTGTGGTATAGTGCTATCCTCTGGGTGCATTGATTTCGTGGCCACTTGGGAGATCCTCCCCAGTAGGCCAAGGTCAGCCTATGCCTTTGCTTGCTTGGGGCTCTCTGGTGGGAGCAACAAAGTGGTCTGAAGATGGTTGCTGCCTGTGCTGGATCTATTGGTAAGTGAAAGAGACGATGCTATAAGCCGTGATCCCGTTATCCCTTGTTCCGGGCCTGGAGTGGTTTAGCAGAGGGACCAGTGCTCCTTATCGCCTGAGGCTGCCTGTCAGTTACCCGTAAGACTCTGCAACTGAAAGAGCCTCTTGGCGATACATGTGTTAGGTGGTGCAGGGACCCAGGGAGTCATCTGGATATATTGAGCAGATTTCCCCTAGCTGCTGCAGTGTCAGCTGACATCCCAGCACTGTCTCTATGACTTTCTGTAAAAGTCTCAGATTGCAGCAAGGCCAGCCTCTGCCCATCTTGGGCCTGCAAACACCTGAGATCTGTTCACGAAATACTGTATCTAAGGGCCTGAGGATGGTGGCTTACTACCAAAAATCTCTCATTGAATGCACAGGCTTTGCATGGACCACATGAAGTGAGTGCTGTTGTTTGCTGTCAAATTAGTGTCTCAAGGAAAGCACAGAATGGTACTGGGTTGCCTGGGAACAGGCTTGCCACAGGTAATTTTTGGGTTGGGTGGGGCGGTGTCTCAGTGAGACACAAGGCCGTTAGGCTTGTACCGCACCAGATTTGCTGCCAGTTCTGGGTCCATGGGCTCCTGTAAAAGTCACCAATCACTGCTAGATCTGCTGCTGTCTGGGATGGGCCCACAGACCACTGTGATCCACCCAAGCAATATTGTATCCCATGCTGGCAGCAATGATCTGCCTGCCACTATTTGCCCAGAAATGTACATACAGGGGAGGTCTGTTGCTTGCACAGGATGCACAGCCCTAGAATAGGCCAGGGCTAGGGTGGCTGTCAGGCAATGAGCCACTCAGGGCAATTTGTGGGTTGGGTGGGGTGAGGTCTCTGGGAGACAGTGGGTTGTCAGGCCAATTCAGTCTCAGTTTTGCTGCGAGTCCTGAGCCTGTGTGTTTCTGCAAAAGTCATAGATCACAGAGAGATTAGCTGCTATCTGGAGCTGGCCCACAGATCCTCGTGATCCACCCAAATTCATGTTGGCAGTGGTAATCATCCTGCAACTGTTTTCCTCAAAATGTGTGCACAATGCTGGCTAAAGTCTGATGCCTGTGTGGAATGTTTGACCCCAGAAAGGGGCAGGGCAGGGGTGATTACCTGGTGACGGCTGCTCTAGGCAATCTGTTGGTTGGGTATGGTGGGCCGATCTCACTGGGCCAATGGAGCTTCAGAATTGGCAGTGTGTGGGGAGGGTTCAGCACAGGCAAACTGGCCCCCATCTGTAGGCTGCCCCATAGGGGGCCCTGACTAAGACACAGTGGCAGCTGCCCTTCCAGCCCTCATTCTTGCGCCATGTAATGTCGTCTTTCCCTGTATGACTCTTGTGCCTCCCCAGCCTCCGTTCCTCTGTCAGTGCCCAGGGTGTGTGTCTGCAGGTGAAAGAATTTGTGTGCAGGCCCTTTAAAGGGGACATCTGGAATTTCAGTCTCTTTCCATCTCACCCAGATGGCCAGTATCCCCACTGATTTTTCCAGTCAGATTTTTTTGGGACTGCCTCTTCCCTGGGCTGGGACCCTGAGTTGGGGAGACCTCCTCTGGTGCTAGGACCCTTTTCTCCTTCACAGGGGGCTCTGAAGCTGCATGTTCCCTCCTGGTGCTCTGCCACCACATGTGGGTGTGAGTCAAGGCTGTGTCGTGTCTTTGCCCATCCTACTGGTTTCAGTGTGGCTCCTTCTTTACATCACCAGATGTATATGTTATAATCGGCTTGACTTAAGGTGATTCTCCATGTTGATACTTTTACAATTTGGTTGTAATTTTAATGTGGCTCTGAGAGAAGGCAAAACTTACTTTTACCTAGTCTACCATCTTGACCCTCTATAATTCTTAAAACTAGATGACCTATTGAGATTATTTGATCTTCTTAGTAGCCTCTTCAGTCTCACCCATGACTGGAAAGCTCTGCTGGCACCTGCTCTTTGGCATGGCTCTTACATGACTTGGAAGAGCAGCCCTCAGAGGCTAGAAAGCTGAGGAATAAGCCTCCTTCCTCAGGGCAGGTGAGTGAAGAAGGATGACACACTGAAGTTCTTGCAGGTATTCCAAAGGTGGGTGGGAGTTTTTGCCCTCACCTTGCGTTAGGTGAGGGGAAAATGCTGTTTTTTTTTTTTCAGCATTTCTGTCCATTTTTCCTTCACTAGATGAGAGGATATGAGCTTTAAAGTTGAGCTAGTCTGGCTTTAAATTCTGCTTCTACCACTTGCCAACTATATGCCTTTATTTTAACTGTTAAAAGATTCAGTTTTCTTTCCCAGGTAACAAGTCTAGTGATATCTTCTTAAGGTAAGAGTTATTTGTGTTTGGCAAATAACTGATGCTCAAGAAAAACTGATTGAGTCTTGACTGAAATTAAACCCTTCATTGGCTCCCCATTGCTCTGCTTTAACTTAACTGGACTAGAATGCCTGTGTGGCCCAGCCTCTCTCTTTCACTCCTGCCTCCTCTCGAATCCTAGATTTCTTATGCTCTTGGCTGCAGCCATGCTGACCTTCTTTCTGTTCCTCCTCACCTGCCTCTTACCGTAGAAACTTTTCATGTGCTACTCCTTTTGTCTAAACCTACCCTCCTTGGCAAGTTAACTCTTACTCACCTTTCGAAACTTAATTCACTTGTTGCTACTCCAGAGAAGCCTCCTGTGGCTTCTAGACCAAGTCTAGGGGTTGTAAGAAGGACTATTGAAAAATTTGTGATGATCGGGGCCAAAAAACTCTGAAGAACTGAAATAATAATGTTTAAATTGGGTAGTAAATTGCTAGGATGAAACAATCTTACCTAGGGCTAAATCTTTGGTCAAGTATATCACATACAGTTACTTCTTAAGAGTGTGATTTTTTTTGGTAGAAACTAGGTGAGGGGTTAGACTTCATGCTTGAGTTAATGTAAAGTGGACCATATGCAGGACATATGAGACAGAAAGATGATTCATAAACTGGTTGAATGCAGCAGGGGCAGGAATTCAGAGCTACGGATAACTATGGGAGTGCTAGCTTCTCCAGAAATTTGCAGGAAAATTTGCAGAGAAGGCTTTGGGCTTCTCCACCATATGGAATGGGAGGCTTTGGGTGATCTTACCTAGATGACAATATCCAGAGATATTTGAGTTTCAACTTATAAGGCACCAGGCTTCCAATTAGAATATTACTTTCATTTTCTCCATCTCAGCTCCTTTCTAACCAAATTTAAGTAGATTTTCCAGAACTTTTATTCATTAACTACTATGATTAACTACTCAAAGTGGTGCTAGTTGCAGTAGGCCCTATAGAGTAGAAAGTGAGACAAGGTCTCTGTTTCCCAGGTACTGAAGTTGAGATAGGGAGGCAAAGCTAAGGCCAAACAGGATGAACTCAAAGGCTAAGTGGCATGGCTCACACTGTTAGAGCTGTGGAGTTGCTTCGTTAGTAACTGCCTGTATGCATGCATGTATGTATTTGCCTTCCAAATATTTGGCTGCTCTCTCAATAGGACAATAAATTCAACTGGACAATATACAAGTTGGACAATATTTAATTGCTTTCTAAATAGGGCAATAAATTAGTCAATGTAAGTAATGTTATAACAAACAGCCCTCAAATTTCAGTGACTTCATCTAACAAAGAGTCGTTTCTTGTTTATATCCCAGTCCAATGTGGATCAGCTAGAGTTCAAAGAGTAGGGCGCTCTACTCCACGCTGTCATTCAGGAACTCAGGCTCTTTCTTTCTAGTGGCTCCCCTGTTTCTTCAGGCCTTAGAGTTCTTTCTGGGTCCTCTGCATCTGGTTGGCCAATATATGAAGGAAGAGTATGTGAAGTATCCCATGATCTTAATTGCCTTCATCCAGTAGTGGCACATCACTTCTACTCATATGCCAATGGTGAACTGCCATGTGGCATCACCTTCATGCAAGGGAGATGGAAAATGTAGTTTAGCTGAGTACTCATGAAGAGAAACTGGGTCTAGCATACAAATTTTAAAGAATCTTTGCCATAGGCCAGGAAGAGGAAATGGCATAATTACATAGGAAATTTTTAAAACAGAAAGCATGTCAAAACCTGCATGCAGAAAAAAAAAAAAAAGACTTTTCAATACATTTTGCTTCATAAGAGACAAATTAAGAACACAAATGAGATGGTAAAGGCATTAAATCTACTTTATAGCTCAGCGTCTGATGGTAAAGGATCCCATCAAGCCCCTTTCATTAACATTTTAACATTTATTTATAGACATAATTGTGTGCCTGTTTAGGTGGTAAAAGCAGTCTCTTCTAAATGGGCTTCTGGACCAAGCCGAGTTCTGAACCACTTTTATTGTTGGACTAACATTGGGGAAGCTGAAGTTCCTCAAGCCAGATTTAGGAGCTTTGAGGGCATTTTTAATTTAAACTTTCTGGAGGAAAATGGAACTCAAGTTCAGGAAAGTATGGTGTAAGAGTAAGGGCATGTGCATATTATTTTTTTCTTTTTTGTGGTAAGATCAGATACCCAATCCAAGGGATAAATTTCAAATGCAAAAGTGTAAGCTACTGTGGATATAAAAATGAACAATTTTTATCTCTAATCCTGATAAGAAAATAATCATTTTGAATAACATTCAAATAAAAGACTTCAGAATATGCTAAAATAGCATAGTTAATCAGATTTTCTCATCCTCAAGTAAGATGTAAGCCAGGCATCTTTCTTCTCTTTGTGGCTGGGCTCGTATTTGAGAAGTATAAGCAACACTGTAAGAAGGTAGGTGAGCAAGAGAGAAATTCCACAGATGTTTTATAAACCAAACATATGGTTTTCAAAATAATACTGACATCTCAGGGTAAAATCTTATATTTTTCTTGTATATAATCATATGCCATTGCTTGAAAATGTATCACTAATACAGTCTTGAAATATGATATTTCTTTTAATTAACATCCTCATGAACCTTATCACCAGGTTCAATGTGATTTTTTTTTCTTGATATACTCACTCTTTTGCCCGAGGCTGCCTACAGGAGGCCATGTCCCAACTTTCCCATAAAAATGACTTCCACATTCCACATCCCAATTACTCTGAAGGACCTGCCCAAGATGCCTATAAAATCCTACTACAGTCTACACCACCTTCTAACTAATATTCTACATGTGTTTTTGATCATTGAATCAGATTTTCAAAAGTCAGAATGGTTTTCCACATGGAGTTTAAGTAAACATATAAACCTTTGTTATTTATATATATATGGTTCAAAAAATAATATATGAGGCCAATGTTGTGGAAAGAGCATTGAACTTAAAGTTGGTAGAGCTCAATTCTCAGTTCAGCCACTTATTATCAGAGTGACATTGGGAAGGTTGATTAATCTTTTTGAGTCTCAATTTCCTGATTAGTAGTTATCTCCAGGGTTATTATGAGACATACATGAGCTAATGCATGCCAAGGGCTCACATAGTGAGGGATTTATAGTAGATGCTTAGGAGATAAACTTGCCCTTGACTTTATTCAGTCCTTTTAGGTGCCAAGGAAGAAACACATTTAGGTTAAATCATTGTTGGGAGTGCTTTTGGTTACAATTGCACAAAGAGCTACATCAAACTGATTTAAACCATATAAGAAATTTATTATTTCATTTATGTGAAAATTCCAGAAGTACGACACCAGGCATGGGTTTGATTCAGAATGCCATCAGGGTTTCAGGTTTATTTCTCTGTGACTCTCATGTTTTGGCTTCATCCTTAGGTTTGCTTCTCTCATGTCACATGGCTGCCTGCTGCCCCAGGGTTGTAGTTCCCTTATTCATATGCAGGGGAATGACAGTTTCTCTTGCCCCAAATG
>NW_011888996.1:1005957-1008284 GCF_000151845.1 Pteropus vampyrus | reverse complement strand
TTTTGTGGTAAGATCAGATACCCAATCCAAGGGATAAATTTCAAATGCAAAAGTGTAAGCTACTGTGGATATAAAAATGAACAATTTTTATCTCTAATCCTGATAAGAAAATAATCATTTTGAATAACATTCAAATAAAAGACTTCAGAATATGCTAAAATAGCATAGTTAATCAGATTTTCTCATCCTCAAGTAAGATGTAAGCCAGGCATCTTTCTTCTCTTTGTGGCTGGGCTCGTATTTGAGAAGTATAAGCAACACTGTAAGAAGGTAGGTGAGCAAGAGAGAAATTCCACAGATGTTTTATAAACCAAACATATGGTTTTCAAAATAATACTGACATCTCAGGGTAAAATCTTATATTTTTCTTGTATATAATCATATGCCATTGCTTGAAAATGTATCACTAATACAGTCTTGAAATATGATATTTCTTTTAATTAACATCCTCATGAACCTTATCACCAGGTTCAATGTGATTTTTTTTTCTTGATATACTCACTCTTTTGCCCGAGGCTGCCTACAGGAGGCCATGTCCCAACTTTCCCATAAAAATGACTTCCACATTCCACATCCCAATTACTCTGAAGGACCTGCCCAAGATGCCTATAAAATCCTACTACAGTCTACACCACCTTCTAACTAATATTCTACATGTGTTTTTGATCATTGAATCAGATTTTCAAAAGTCAGAATGGTTTTCCACATGGAGTTTAAGTAAACATATAAACCTTTGTTATTTATATATATATGGTTCAAAAAATAATATATGAGGCCAATGTTGTGGAAAGAGCATTGAACTTAAAGTTGGTAGAGCTCAATTCTCAGTTCAGCCACTTATTATCAGAGTGACATTGGGAAGGTTGATTAATCTTTTTGAGTCTCAATTTCCTGATTAGTAGTTATCTCCAGGGTTATTATGAGACATACATGAGCTAATGCATGCCAAGGGCTCACATAGTGAGGGATTTATAGTAGATGCTTAGGAGATAAACTTGCCCTTGACTTTATTCAGTCCTTTTAGGTGCCAAGGAAGAAACACATTTAGGTTAAATCATTGTTGGGAGTGCTTTTGGTTACAATTGCACAAAGAGCTACATCAAACTGATTTAAACCATATAAGAAATTTATTATTTCATTTATGTGAAAATTCCAGAAGTACAACACCAGGCATGGGTTTGATTCAGAATGCCATCAGGGTTTCAGGTTTATTTCTCTGTGACTCTCATGTTTTGGCTTCATCCTTAGGTTTGCTTCTCTCATGTCACATGGCTGCCTGCTGCCCCAGGGTTGTAGTTCCCTTATTCATATGCAGGGGAATGACAGTTTCTCTTGCCCCAAATGTCAAACAACAGTAATAAACTTCCCCTCTGGTTAGACCGGTTTAGGTCATGTGCCCTACACTGAACTTATTTATCACTGTGGCTAGGGAAAATGGATTCCTTGATTGGTTTAACTTCTGGAGCTGGGGGTGGAGTTAAATTTCTCAAACCACAAAACTAGGAAATTTCTTGTCTTGTTAAGAATGGGGGAGAGGAGGAAAGAAAATGGCGTAGATGAAAGACCAAATCAAAATTATGACAGAGACAAGGAGCAGCAGCAAGGAAAAATTGCCTGGGATCTAGATGAACAAACCATACAAATAGGGAGAAATCTAAGAAATCACCCTGCAATGGCAGAAGGTAGGATGGGGCGAGGACACAGGGCTACCCTGTCTCGAGTGGTTGAGTGAGATGGAGGCTGCGGCAGAAGCCTCTTAAAGGGGACGTGTTCATTAGCGGATTTTCACGGTGACAGACTTGTTTGCTCTGAGCACCAGTGCCGATTTGGCTGCATGCAGCGGTCACCTGGTACAAACAGGGAGACATTGTTAGAGTGAGGGCTGAGGCAAAACTCACTCTGTACAGAAATGCTGGCAGTATCCATTATTCCCTGTTGAGCCCTCACCTCTCCCAGGGCACGGACACTGCACCGCCACAGCTGAGATGTCATCAAACTGGATAACAAAGGTCACTCCACCCAAAGGATTCCCTGAAACCCTGCCTTCTCCAACTTGCGGCCCCACACAAGCCACATCCAAGTATATCCTCAGTGAGTCAGGTGCTCCTTGCTGAGCAGCGCCTAGACTCACACTGGAGGCAGTTGGCCTGGGTTTCTGGTGTGGCCTTTTGAGGCAACTATAAGCACAGCATCTGTGGATTGCTTGCTGAATCTTAACAAGTGGCCCCAGAGGGGCACAAGCTGGGGCTAAACTTGACCTGCAGCTGAACCCCCCTCAGGACCGTGCCACTGGACACCTACTTCACAAATCCACACTAATATGATCA
>NW_011888996.1:999901-1003262 GCF_000151845.1 Pteropus vampyrus | reverse complement strand
AACTCTTCACAGTCTGCTAACTTATGGCTAAATATTATTTCCTCATGTGGAAGAACCTGCAAATAGTCCCTATTATCCAATCTCCCAATCATCCCCTTAGTAATAGAACTGAGTTTTAACTGGGTATATGGCTACTCTTCTAAATGGAGCAAAAAATGCCCAAGATCTCAGCGTCAAGCTGGATTCAGAAAAGGAAAAGGCATTCGAGATCTAATTGTGAACATTTGCTGGATACTGGAGTGCTCCAGAGAATTTCAGAGGAAGGTTAGCCTATATTTTATAGACTATAGTAAAGCCTTTGACTACATGGGTCATGAAAAGCTATGGGCTGCTCTAAAAGAAATGTGTGTGCCTCAGCATTTGATAATCCTGATGCATAACTTGTACTGTGAACAGAAAGCCACCATCAGGACAAAATGTGGAAAGACAGAATGGTTTCCTATAGGCAAAAGGGTCAGACAAGTATGCATTTTATCTCTCTATTTGTTTAACCTGTATGCTGAGCATATTATATGAAAAACTGGGCTAGATTCAGAGTAAGGAAGAGTAAAAGTTGGAAAATATATCAATAACTTAAGATGCACAGATGACATTATTTTACAGGCAGAAAGTAGCAATGATTTGAAATAACTTCTGATGAAAGTGAAAGAAAAAATTATCAAAGCAAGACTACATTTGAAGATCAAGAAGACAAAAACACACAACTTTAACATAAAGACTTTGAAATTGCTTACCTTGGTTTCACCATCAATTAAAATGGAAACTGCAGCAAAGGAAATCAAGAAAAGGCTGAGACTCAGAAGGGAAGCAATGAAAGAATTGGAAAAGGTTACCAAGAGCAAAGATGTGTTATTAGAGACCCTTGATCTTAGAGACTCTTAGCCTTCTAAGATCATTTATACCCTCATATTCTCAATTGCTACATATAGATGTGAAAGTTGGACAGTGAAAAGGGCTGATAGAAAAAAAATGATTCTTTTGAAATATGGTGTTTGAAGAAATCTCTATGGATACCTTGAACTACTAGAAAGATGAACAAGTGGGTCCTACAGCAAATTAAACCTGAAACACCCTTAGAGGTAAAAATGACAAAATTGAACCTGTTCAATTTGAGCATATCATTGGTTCTTCAGAAAAGACAATAATGCCGGGAGAAATAGAAGGCAGCAGGAAAGGAAGACCAAATATGAAATAGATTGACTCCATAAAAAAACAACAGGCATGAGTCTACAGGAGCTGAGCAAGGCTATTGACGACAAGACATTGTGCATATCATTCATTTATAGGGTCACCAGGAGTGAGAACTGACTAAATGCCATGTAAGAAATATGCAAACACACACACACACACACACACACACACACACAGCTACCCAGATGGATGCTGCCTTTCCCAGCCTTTCTTGTCCCTATATGTAGTCATGAGCCAAATCTCAGCAATGGAATGGGGTAAAGTTCACACGTGCAACTTCTCCATTACATCCTTAAGATATATTATTTATCCTCTATTTTGTCTCAGTCTCTTTTCCTGACAGCAAGAATGCCATGTGGTGGTGAGCCAGTCAGGCAGAGGAGCACAACAACCTAGTGGGTAGTTCTTAAAGACCATCAGCATTACTTGGGAGCTTTTAGAAATGCATATTTTGGGGTCCCACTCAGACCTACTGATTTAGAAACTATGGGACTGAGACCCAGATATCTGTTTTTTTTTTAATTAATAGTTTTATAAAGCTATCACTAATTTATATGGAGAAGGAAGAAAGTAAAAATTAATAATCTGGAATTATTGTGAAATCTATAAGCAGTGAATATGGATGCTGAGAATACCCTGCTCCTAAAATATTTTCTAACATTGCCAAAACCATTCACACTTTTAGCAGAATAATAAAGTTAACAGAAACTTCCTCCTTAATCTATAATGGAAGAATTTGTAGCAGAACAAAAGTTCTATCAAGAAAAACTTGAATGTTAGGTAAAATAAAAAAGACCATCTGTTTGAAAGCATCAGGGAGTTACTAAAGCAGCAAGGGCCCAAGAAATCTGTGTTTTAACAAGCTCCCCAGGTCATTCTGATGCTCACTTAAGTTTGAGAACCTCTGCCAGGGGTGATTCGTTCCCCTATGCCCCAAACATTTGGCAATATTCTGGATTGTCACAGTATGGGGTGGGGAGGTTGTGCTTCTGGAATCTAGTGGGTAGAAGACAGGAACACAATAGTTGTGTGTAGGAACACACATTACAGTGCACTATACAGTCCCTTACAGCAAAGATTTATGTGGTCTCAAATGACAGTGGTGCCGAGGTTGAGAAAACTTCTCTCTAAGGAATGGTGGAATAATGAAATTGAAGAACTGTGAGTTCCTGGTTAACCTTGTAGAGCAGGACCATCTACCTGCCCTGGACTGCCCTTCTGCACTTCTGCCCTTCTGCCTCTGCATTGTCCAACGTGGTAGCCAATAGACACATGGTGGCTTTTGAGCACTTGAAATATGGCCAGTCTGAATTGAGGTGGGCTATAAATAAGCACAAACAAAAGAATGTAAAATATCTCAATGATGTTTCATATTGACTACATGGTGAAATGGTAATATTTGGTTAAATGAAATGTATTTTAAAAATTAATTTCACCTGTTCCTTTTTTTTTTTTTTTAAATTATGGCTCCTAGAGAATTTTAAATTACAAGTGTGACTTGCATTACATTTCTATTGGACAATGCTACCCTCGACTGTTATGTGAAAGAGAAATAAACTTCTGTCTTCTTTGAGCCACTGAATTTTTAGATATTTTTGTTGCAACAGCTAAACCTAGACCTCTTTCTAATAAACACATTAAATATAAAATAGTGGGAGATAACTGCAAGGAAGACTTTTATTTGATGAAGTGGACAATAAAAAACAACACCTAGCAGTTGCTGGTTCATTTCCTGCATCACAACCTGCTTGACAGGGACAATGTTTGTCTTGGCCATGCAATAAGTTCCTTGGTCATACAATTTGGCAAAACCTGGCTGTGTTGTCTGGAAGGATCTCCCTTGTCCATTGTCGTTCTCTGCTCATCTGAGATGAGTTTTTGTGTATATGCCCTTTTTTTGGGATCTGCACTCCTTTGGAGCCTATTACTTTTTGGTGCAAATTTGGAGAGTCTGGGCTTTACCTAAAAGTTGAGTAATCATAGGCTGTTGTTAGTCAAAATTAGATTTCTTGAGTTGAACCAAATTTCTTAAAAACTTAGAAGGCTTCCTGTCTACTTGCCTCCCATCAATTCTGTAAGCTGGTAATCGAAGCTAGAGTTCTCATCTAGCTATCTCTGAGTCTTGGAATTCTGTTTCTTATCAGCAGACTTCTGTACTCTGCACTGCTAA
>NW_011888996.1:990903-999016 GCF_000151845.1 Pteropus vampyrus | reverse complement strand
AGCTAGGTTGCTGGCTTTGTGTTAGCATCTCAGACTAAATTCTTCTAATGTAAAACAGTGCATGGCAACCAAACTCTCCATTTTATCCCAGGTAGAGTGACATGGTAAGAGATGTCACTTTGAATACTCCCAAATGAGAAAGAAAGATGACAGATTCAGCTGCTGCATGGTTCAAAGATGTAGGAAATGAATATGATACATGGTGGAGTCATTTAGATTTAAAATGAAGGTACTTGAGTATTCAGTGTTACTTGCAATAAATATATTAGATTTGAGCCTCAGTTTGAACCTAACCATAACTGGACTCCTAACTATCTGGTTTAAATGACTGGTAACATAAGGTATTTTATGATTTCTGGTCCATTAGTGCAATCAGGGCCCAATTAACATTCCAGGACATAGCTTTAGCCAACCTACATGGAAAATTTGAAGTGGGAACACATATTTGGGCAGCCTTTGCCTTCCGTATAGTGTCTGTCAAGTAGTTTGTACTGTTTGTTCGTTTGTTTGTTTGTTTATTTTTTGCAAGGTTGGGCTGGTGGAGGTTATCTATGTTTTCTTTCTTTACTGTTAACATGGGATGTATGTATTTCCTGTCCAAAGATGCTCTCTGTATGTAATGCAAGGGTAACTCTTTTCTAGGGTGTTAAGGTTTATACCTATTGATCAGTCAAGCCTAAAAGCTAAACTCCATTTCTCTGCTTTACTTCCATGTCTGAGTGAGAAGTGAACTTCTCTGCTGCCCCATGTTATGCAGACTCATCTAGAAAACCCATGCCAAGCACATCTCACTCCTCCAACATAAATCCAGCCTGCTCCTCTGGGGTTACTGTCCCTTTCAGGGAAAGCTGGTAGGTTATTCTGAACCTGAACTCATTAAGAGGCAATGTAATTAAATGACTTGAAGGAGAAACATTAAAAGGATTCTGTCAGAAGAATCTGACAGAGTCATCCCACGCAGACTATCCTCAAGCAATGTCATGAAAATGGCCAATGTCTGTCTTGAGAAGGGGTAAGTATTGCCAGAGGCCGATGTCACACAGTACTCATAGCATTGCCAGGTTGTAGAAAGTGATCTTGATGTAATTAAAAAAAAATCTTTTAAAAAAGAGTAGCTCCTTTTCTTCAGTTTCTAGGTTCACTGTAGCTCATGCACCCAGGGTAAATGCATACCGGACAGGATCTGAGGGCAGAGGGTTTTGTATCTATGACAAGTTTGTCCAACAGTATTATAGTACTGAGTTTCCAACTTTCACTAAAAATATTCCTTGTTGCAGAATCTACCAGTAATCCCCAAGTAGCTCCTTCAGTACTTGGATTCCTCTTGGCTGAAAAGAGCATGTGGAAAAGATGTAGTGCCTTCCCTGAGATTTTTTACCAGCCCCGGGCTATGTTTTTCCAGAGTGTTTCTGAGGGTGAGGATAAGTGAGCACTGTGATCTCTGTGTGCTTGACTCCATATTCCACATTATCATAAATTGGTCCAGTTCTTTCTATTTTGTAGACACTGCACTTGTTAAAGACCCCATTACTTCTCACCTGAACAGGGTTATCATCTTATCATTGGTCTCCGAGCACCCATTCTTGTTCCTCTAGCCCGCTGACAGATGATTTTTCCATATTCCAAATCTGACCATCTAATTTCTTTCCTTAAAACCCTTACATAATTTCTCATTGTCTTCAGGATAAAGCCCCAAACTTCTGAGATGGCCCCAAATGCCCTCTTGATGGCACCCCTCCCTCCTTCTCCAGCTTCCTCAAGCCCCTTCGCCCCTTTGTTTAATGACAGTCTTTCCCCCTCAGACTGCAACATGAGGGCAGACTGGGAATATCTCGTTTAGTGGGAACGGATCAATCCCAACTGTTGGCATGATACCATTATTTGCTGAGTAAGTAAATAGTGAATGAATGAAAGAATGACTGCAAGGCTAAAGGCCTGAATTATGTAGTGACTACAGTTGCAGGCCTGGGTTCACCCATTGGATAATCTGTATGTTAAAAGACAGCTGAAACCTAGAAAGTCAAGGATTTTAACTCTTTAGGGATAAATGCTGGTGGAAAGAGTTGGTATATTGCACTGGTCATGGAATAATACATTAAATAGGATTAGAGTAACATTGCAAGTTGGAGATTTAAATGAAATGTCCAATACCACTTGTTTTTCTTCTAAAATGGAATAGCAGTAGGCTGGTGGTTGTCAGGATACATCTCATCTCTGGATGCTGCTTGACAATCTGCAAATACTTTCAGCCTCAGCAGGATGACAGTGTTCTCATGCATGCCTTTGCTGTTCATGTGGTTTTTGCATTGGTCACTGAAAACTTCTGTGTAGATTAATGTGTCCCTCTGATCCTACTCCCATGCCAATTTGGAAAGACTATAGATGAGGAGCCTTGTTTGGCTGCAAGAGACTTCTATCTTAGAGGAGTCACCAGGGCAAATTTTTCTGATGCATGACTAGCTATTTACTAGCTCTAATGGGAGCAGGAGGTAGAGGATATAGGCATAGAGTGGCAGGCAGGCATTTGTAAGCCCAAACAAAAAGTTCTGAATGGAACTCACAAAATAAACAGATCTCTAACTTCCATGACACAAAGAGTTTGGATAGATGGTATTAGAAAGGAGAAAGCTTTCCCCCCATTTTTCCAGGATCAACTAGAGTCAGATTCATACCTCACTTGTATTAAAATATATAACCGATTCTGATGTATTTAGACAAATGCATCTGGAAATAAAAGAACTTCCATCTACTTCCAATGCAATATTTGTAATGACTAAATTTGATTGTCACTATCTTCCAAATAATCATGATCGGAACAATATAATGTGTTTTGCACACACATCACAGAAATATAGTTTTTTTTTTGGCCCCCATTGGTTTTGCATTTTAATTTCTTTTTGGCTTGTTACTTTTTCTTTTTGGCACCGGGGGTTAATTGGGGGGAGGGGCTTGTTGGGTTTTGGTTGGGAAAAAAGCATTTCTTTCCTTTTCTTTTTCTATCCTGTAAGGAATTAGTGTACAGATATAAGTGAATATGTACTAGAGACTACCTTTCTTTTTTTCCTTTCTCCATTCTGCTAACTGGAGCTTACATGTCATAGCTGGAGCTCCAGCAGACATTTTGGACCATGAGAACAGTGGAGGAAAGAGCTAGAAGCAGCCTAGATCCTTTATGTAGGCCAGTCCTGGTTGACATATTTGCAGTCTTCTTTTACAAGAGAGAAATAATCTTGTGTAAGCTACTGTATGTGGCCATATCTAAGGCTCACTATTATTCTGTAAACAAGGAAGGAGTGGGTGGAATAGGTTCTTGTTCTTGGCATCCAGTGTCAGCTTGCAGCAATAACATTTCCCTGTTATTTTTTCCTGGGAAATATACAAGTTCTATATGAGGTAGAAACTCACTTCTCAGACTGTGGTCAAAGCAGCAAATGGCAAGATTTGTTTGACTGGGTCATGGGGGTCTGGGCTCTCTGTTCCTGCCTGGAGGCACAGTCTTGCTATCATCAAGAGAACACATGAAGAGGAGGGGAACATACTTGGGTATTTCAAGTATGACTCAGGTGTTATAGGTGTTTTTATTAAAGATGCTGCTATTTTGAAATTTATCAGAAGTAGTGGTGTGCTAGATCTGACTTATATTAGCTTACGAGAGCACCTCTTCCCAACTCTGTGTTATGTGA
The DNA here is from genome assembly GCF_000151845.1 of Pteropus vampyrus. NCBI lineage: Eukaryota > Metazoa > Chordata > Mammalia > Chiroptera > Pteropodidae > Pteropus > Pteropus vampyrus. The sequence continues at coordinate 995,333 of NW_011888996.1, read as the reverse complement.
TGTCATGTCAATAGTTCAAAATTGGCCTTGGTGGGAGTATTTGCATTATGATAATCAGCAAACACTAAATATCAGTTTTGTTTTGTTTTTTTTTTTTCAGAGATCCTGATTATTAGAAGACCATTGACTAATGCTGGGCTATTGTTTTAAACAACCTTCTTCTTTTCATTAAACTATCAAAAAAGAGTCTAGGGCATAATAATTACTTACACAGTCCAGAGCTTTATGAGCTACAAAATATTATCCCTAATATGTCATTTGAGCATTATTACCACCTGTGAAATAGGCAGAGCAAGTCTTACCATCCACCTATGTATGGGAGAGACTGAGGTTTAGAGGTACATATGATGAATGAGGAGTGAAATTGGGATATGAACCCTATGCTGTTGTTTCTTATTCCTGCTAATTTCACAGGAATCAATTAAATTTCCCCAGCAACGTAGTATAGGCATGAAAAAAGAAGACAGTAATTTTTTCATCCTCAATTTTATTTTTCCTACTTGAAAGATAATATACAAGGTATAAATGTGAGAGCTTGAAAACAGCACAGTACTTTTCTTTGAGTACTAGTACTGAAGATAGTCATTTAATAAACTTTGGAGGGAGCCAGTGTGCTATAGAAGAAAGAGCATGGGTTTTGGAATCAGGTGCATGGAGCTAGACCAGGCCTTCTCATTTTCTCTCTATGTGAGCTTAGGAAAATCACTTAACTTTTGCACACACCAGTTTTCCCATCTGTAAAATGGGTATAATAATGACCACTCAGGGCTGTTGTGAGGAGTAAATGAAATAGCTATGTAAAATAAGCAGCACAAAGCCGGACACATGGTAGATACTCATGACAAGTTACGTCCCACTTTGCTTTTAGATTTGAGATACTAATTATCATGCAGTAAACCATGAGCTATGATTCATACCTACATTTTTCTCAGAATAGGTCAAAATGCCTCTAATTGAAAGCCATATATATTGTAAATGTTCCAAAGGGACTTCTGGATATCCGAAGCCAGAACCAGCATTATAGACTAGTGGGAGACAGAACTTGGAGGAGAATTTTGTGAGAAAAGTCCAGCAGTTTTTAATTTTGCTCTGTCTATAGTACATTCCACGCTGGCTTTTGAGACCAAAACCAAATCTGGCAGCAGCAGGCAATCACAGAGTTTTCATGTAATTCAATAATTTATCACAAAAAATTCATTTATAAACAATGACTTGTTTTGGAATGATAGCAGCTGTCAGTTTGGAGGCCTTGCTTCTCCCTGACCCTCCCCCACAACCCCCACCCCCCCACCCAAGACGAGAGTCTGGCTTCTTTGCTAAATCACGCATGGTCGCTGGGTTTGGAATCTGAGGCTGAATGCACTTTACAATGTGTTTATGTTTTGGTATGTGCGTTATTTCATTTTTACTTTGTGGTCATGAAATCTATTTTGCCAGATGCCAAAGTGCCTCTGAATAGCCAGCCCCCCTGCTCGTGCAGAGAAAATAATCAAGCTCAGAGCTGTGATTCCACCTAAAAACACTAGCTCTAGAAGAGATACAAATGTAACCCTCTGCCATGACAGAAACACATCATCCTGCTGGTGCTCTGTTTCATCACTTAGATTTGCCTCAGAAAAAAAAAAAAAAATCCAGATTATTTGCTTTTTGGAAACTCCATTGCCAGAATGATTTGTATGTCTGAAAGTTGTGATTATGTCTCTCCAGTATCTTGGGAAATTCAGCATTTGGAGTTGAAGCGATTAGACTGCCTGCTAAGAATAAAGCATTCAGCATTCTATGAAACCACTTGATACCTTGCACCACTTTTTCACAATTTTACATCCATTTCACTAAGAGCAAAAGGTTCCTGACTTCTTTCAGAGCTCCTCAGGCTCTCTGGAAAGATTGGAAAGCTATCGAGTAAATAGAGGGGAACTTGCTTAAAGACTGGAGGTCTTCTATTTCCAGCCTCCGTTTTCATTGCTTGCTATGGCATTTTTCACTCCCGAATTAGTCTTTCGAAGTTTAATTGAGTTCACTTTCAATGGCCACTTACTAACTGTAACAACTTGAATTCTTATGACATTTATTGAGAACTGAATTGTGATCCCCCACCCAAAAATGTATATTGAAGGTCAAACTCCCAGTACCTGTGAATGTGACTTTGTTTGGAATTAGAGCCTTTGAAGATGTAATCAAGTTAAGATGAGGTCATTAGGATGGGTCCTAATCCAATATGACTTGTGTCTTCATAATAAGAGGGAAATTTGGACACAAGTACTTGAGGAGAATGCCATGTGACAACAGAGGCAAAATTTGGAGTGATACAGCTGTGAGAAATGCCAAGGATTGATGGCCACTATGAAAACCTTGGAAGAAGCAAGAAATGTTGATTCCTTATAGGTTTCAGACTTTTAGTCTCCAGAATTGTGAGACAACAAATTTCTATTGTTTTAAACCACCTTACTTCAGGTACCAAAATCTATTGGTTTCCTAGTACTGTTGTCAACAATGTACCACAAATTGGGTGGCTTAAGTTTTCCCTGAGTCTTATGGGATTCTGCAAATCACGTTCTCCCATCCCTTTAACACAACTTCCCATCCCTGTTCCTCTTCCCCCAACATCTTAGAATTCTCTTCCAAACAATTTGCTGCTGACACAGATTGAGTCATATCACCATTTGAGAGAGAGGTGCTTGGGTTCCTGAATTCCTGTCCTCACTAAGCCTTCTTGCCTGTGTGTGATTTAACCATTCATGGATCCTCTGCCAATGAGTAGGAAACATAATTTCTCATTGGGGTGAGTCTCTATGATATTCTTACCGAGGAAGGGTTATGCTGACTTAATCCAGACATCTTCTTAAGAATTTCCTAACGAGTTCCAGTCAAGATGGCAGAGGAGGTAAACATTGGGCTGGCCTCATCTCATGTCCACATCAAAATTACAACTAACCTACAGAACGATTGAGAATCGCCTAAAGTCTAGCTGAACAGGAGTCCTATAATTGAGGTTATACAGAAGAAATCACACTGAAACTGGTAGGAAGGGCAGAGATGGAAATGGGCTGGCCCCACATCCACACGTTGTGGTTGAGAATCAGACGGATATCTTGGCTGCAGAGGTCCCCCCCACCACTGAGGACCAGGGGATCCCAGCCCCACACTAGGCTTCCCAGACCCAAGCACCAGTGTTGGGAAGAAAAGTCTGCACAACATCTGGCTATGAAAACCAATGGAGATTGAGGCTGCGTGAGATATAAGGTTGCTGGAGTCCCAAGCATTCCTTTTCAAGGGCCCCCTCATGGACTTACTCACTGATGGACTCACTTGCTGTAAGCTCCAGCTCTGGAGCAGCAACTCAAAGGCACCAGGGACATATGGGGAGAAACTGAATTGTCCAGCTTCAGGGAAAGGCCTGGAGAGGCATTTTTTTTTCCTAGAAAGAAGTGCCAGAAGAGGCCATTGTTCCTTTGTTGAGCCCTCCTCACTCCCGGTGTGCAGACGCAGGTGGTTGCCATATCTGAGTCTCCATTAACCTGGATAACATTGGTCACCCTACCCTGGTGATTCCCTGAGACCCCGCTCTGCTTAACTTGTGGGCCCACCAAAGCCACTTCCAGTGGCTTTTCTATACAAACAGCCTGTCTTGGCTCATGCTGCAGACTTTCCTAAAATCTCTCAAAGGTTCACAAACCCCAAGGACAAGTAGCATTTGACCTTGGCATTCCCTGTACCTCTTGCTAAGCACCCCCAAGCCCAACACTAGTGGCTACTGGCCTCGGTTTGCAGCTTAGTTTCTCTCAGAAACCTCCAATCCCAGTACAGGTGAAAGACATCTGTGGATTGATTTGTGGCTCATGCCAGCTGGCCCCAGGTAGGTCAAGTCTGCACTGAACTTGGCCTGCAGCAGGGCTCCATCCAGGAGACCCTGAGCCAGCTCACCAGGTAGCCAGTTCAGAATGAGCTGGAGTACCATATGGCTGCCTTCACAATGACATAGCCAAAGGGCAGACATGGCATACCAGAATTCTGCTAAAGCAAATCCTGCTCTGTAAGTTCAGCCCTTTCACAATAGCTCCTCCACTGTAGTCCTGGCCAGTTCTTGCAATCAATCATACTGTGGGTCAAATCTTATCATTGACGTGCAAACAGCAACCAAAGCTCAACTACAACAGGAGGGCACACAATCTACACAAGGGACACAAACTTGGAGCTCAGGTGACCAGGGAAACTGAGCCGCTGGACCTCTTAGGACACCTGCTACATAAAGTCACTCTGCTAAGACCAGGAAACGCAGCACCTCTACCTAATACATAGAAACAAATATAGGAAGACAGTCAAAATGGGAAGACAAAGAAACATTTCCCAAGTGAAAGAACAGAACAAAGCTCCATAAAAAGAACTAAACAAAATAGAGACAAGCAATCTCCCAGATGCAGAGTTCAAAA
>NW_011888996.1:988781-990853 GCF_000151845.1 Pteropus vampyrus | reverse complement strand
AACGCAGCACCTCTACCTAATACATAGAAACAAATATAGGAAGACAGTCAAAATGGGAAGACAAAGAAACATTTCCCAAGTGAAAGAACAGAACAAAGCTCCATAAAAAGAACTAAACAAAATAGAGACAAGCAATCTCCCAGATGCAGAGTTCAAAACACTGGTTACGAGAATGCTCAATGACTTCAGTGAGAACTTTAACAAAGAGATAGAAAACATAGAAAAGAACAGTCAGGAATGAAAAATGCAATAACTGAAATAAAGCATACATTAGAATAGATTAGATGAAGCAGAAAATTAAATCAGAATTTGAAAGATAAGTAGTAGAAAACACCTAATCGGAACAGTAACAAGAAAAAAAAATCAAAAAATATTAAAATAATTTAAGAGACCTCTGGAACAACATCTGTGTACCAACATTTGCATCACAGGGGTACCAGGAGGAGAGAGAGAGCAAGGAATTGAAAACCTATTTGAATAAGTAATGACAGAAAACTTTTCTAACCTGGTGAAGGAAATAGATATACAAGTCCAGGAAGTGCAGAAGTCCCAAACAAGATGAACCCAAATAGGCCCACATCAAGACACACCATAAGTAAAATGTCAAAGGTTAAAGACAAAGAGAAAATCTTAAAAGCAGCAAAAGAAAAGCAGCTAGTTACCTATAAGGGAGCTCCCATGAGTCTGTCAGCTGATTTCTCAAAAGAAACTTTGCAGGCCAGAAGTCCCTGGAACAAAATATTCAAAGTAATGAAAAGCCAGGACCTACAACCAAGATTACTCTACCCAGCAAAGCTATCATTTATAATCAAAGGACAGATAAAGAGCTTTCCAGACCAAACAAAACAAAACAAAACAAAACCAAACCAAACCAAACCAAACCAAACCAAACCAAACCAAACCCAAGAAAAAGCTAAAGTTCATCACCACAAACCAGTATTACAAGAATTGTTAAAGAGACTTCTTTAAGAAAGAGAGAAAAATAAAATAAAAAATATGACTACTAAAATAGTGACAACTACATATCTAGCAACAATTAGTTTAAATGTAAATAGATTAAATGCTCCAATCAAAAGACATAGGGTAGCTGGAGGGGGAAAGATGGCAGACTAGGTAAAAGTAGGGTTCATCTCCTCCCAGGTCTGCATTGAAATTACAACCAAATTATAAAACAATCAACATGGAGAATCACTTGAAGTCCAACTAATCATAACACCTATGCCTGATAATATAAGGGAGCCATATCAAAGCCAGTAGGTGGGGCGAAGTCACGAATAGGGCTGGACCCACACCTGCAAGTGGTGGAGGATCACCAGGAGGGAGAGCGAGGCTGCAGACTCTCCTGAAGGAGAAGGGTGTCCTGGTCTAATCTGGGGGCTCCCCAGCCCAGGGTCCCAGCCTAGGGAAGAGGAGATTCTATTAACTCTAACTGTAGAAACCAGAGAGAATTCTGGCCAACTGGGTGAGATGGAAGGAGACTGAATCCCTAGATGTCCCTTTGAAGGACCTGCGCACAGGCTTTCTGGCCTGTGGACACTCACCCGGACACCGGTGGTGGGTCAAAGGTTTGCGTGGGATTCATTCCGAGAAAGTCTGCATTACCTGGCGCCAGAACGATGGTTGGAAGGGCAGCCATCATTGTGCCTTAGTCCGACCCTGCTACACAGCAATCTACATACTGCACCAGCTTGACTGTGCAGATCCCTCTCATAGAGTCATTAGGAAGCGCTGGCCAGAGGGGATCACCAAACCTGCAGATTGCCTGGGGAATTTGTTGCTGGATGGATGCCAAGCCCTGCTCCCATTCAGTGCCAAGCATTCCCAGCAGGCAACCAGCACTGCGAGCTGCATTTCCAAGATAGGGTCAGGCAGATCACTGCTGCCAACACAAACTTGGGCAGAACTCGGGGACCTGTGGGCCAGTTCCAGACAGCAGCTGATCTTGCTGTGATCTGGGACTTCTGCGGGAACTCACGAACAGTTACAAATTTGCAGCAAGACTGAGGCTATATTGATCTGACTGCCATTCTCTCTGAGACTCTGCCCCACCCTACCCACAAATTGCCCCAGGC
>NW_011888996.1:986916-988731 GCF_000151845.1 Pteropus vampyrus | reverse complement strand
AAGTCACGAATAGGGCTGGACCCACACCTGCAAGTGGTGGAGGATCACCAGGAGGGAGAGCGAGGCTGCAGACTCTCCTGAAGGAGAAGGGTGTCCTGGTCTAATCTGGGGGCTCCCCAGCCCAGGGTCCCAGCCTAGGGAAGAGGAGATTCTATTAACTCTAACTGTAGAAACCAGAGAGAATTCTGGCCAACTGGGTGAGATGGAAGGAGACTGAATCCCTAGATGTCCCTTTGAAGGACCTGCGCACAGGCTTTCTGGCCTGTGGACACTCACCCGGACACCGGTGGTGGGTCAAAGGTTTGTGTGGGATTCATTCCGAGAAAGTCTGCATTACCTGGCGCCAGAATGATGGTTGGAAGGGCAGCCATCATTGTGCCTTAGTCCGACCCTGCTACACAGCAATCTACATACTGCACCAGCTTGACTGTGCAGATCCCTCTCATAGAGTCATTAGGAAGCGCTGGCCAGAGGGGATCACCAAACCTGCAGATTGCCTGGGGAATTTGTTGCTGGATGGATGCCAAGCCCTGCTCCCATTCAGTGCCAAGCATTCCCAGCAGGCAACCAGCACTGCGAGCTGCATTTCCAAGATAGGGTCAGGCAGATCACTGCTGCCAACACAAACTTGGGCAGAACTCGGGGACCTGTGGGCCAGTTCCAGACAGCAGCTGATCTTGCTGTGATCTGGGACTTCTGCGGGAACTCACGAACAGTTACAAATTTGCAGCAAGACTGAGGCTATATTGATCTGACTGCCATTCTCTCTGAGACTCTGCCCCACCCTACCCACAAATTGCCCCAGGCTGCCCACTCTCAGTGAACTGCCACAGACTATTCCCTTCCCTCTCCTGATCTCCCAATCCACACAGGCAACATGATAGTATATATAGATGAACATGAGAGTATATATAGAGAACCCTAAAGAGTCCACGAAAAAACTTTTAGAACTGATCAATGAATTCAGTAATATAGCAGGTTACAAAATGCATATTCAGAAGTCAGTGGCATTTTTATACACCAATGATGAACTTTCAGAAAGAGAAATTAAGAAAACAATCCCATTTACAATTGCATCAAAAATTATAAAATACCTGGGAATCAAATTAACCAAGAAGGTAAAAGACCTGTTTTCAGAAAATTATAAGTCACCAAAAACAGAAATTGAAGAAGATACAAATAAATGGAAGCATATACTGTGTTCATGGGTAGGAAGAATCAACATCATTAAAATGGCCATACTACCCACGGCAATCTATAGATTCAATGCAATCCCTATCAAAATACCAATGGCATTTTTCAGAGAGCTAGACCAAATAATCTTAAAATTTATATGGAGCCATAAAAAAACCCAAATAGCCACAGCAATCTTGAGAAAGAAGAGCAAAGTTGGAGGTATCATACTACCTTATGTCAAGCTATACTACAAGACTACAGTACAGCATTGTACCGGCATAAAAACAGATACATTGATCAATGGAACAGAATAGAGAGCCCAGAAATAAATCCATGCCTATATGCTCACTTTATATATGACGAAGGAGGTAAGAATATACAATGGAGTAAAGACGGTCTCTTCAATAAATAGTGTTGGGAAAATTGGACAGATACATGCAAAAAAAAAAAAAAAAGAAGCTGTACCACCTTCTTACATCATATACAAGAATAGACTCAAAATGGATTAAAGACTTAAATGTAAGACCTAAAACCATAAAACTTCTAGAAAAAAACATAGGCAGTAAATTTTCTGATATTACTAACAGGTATTTCTTTTCAGATATATCTCCTCGGGCAAGGGAAACAAAAAGAAAAAAA
>NW_011888996.1:974443-986416 GCF_000151845.1 Pteropus vampyrus | reverse complement strand
TTATTATGCTGAGTGAAATAGGTCAGACAGAGAAAGATAAATACCATATGATTTCACTTCTATGTGGAATCTAAGGAACAAAAAGAACAAACTAATCAAAAACAGACTCACAAATATAGTAGACAATTTGGTGATGGACATAGAGGAAGAGGTTTGGGGGGCTGGGAGAATGGGGTTAAGGGTTAAAGAAGTACAAATTAGTAGTTGATAGTTGGCCATGGGGATGGGGAGCACAGCATAGGAAATACAGTTTGCATTAATATGATGGCTAGGGGAGGGAGGGAGCAATTGGGGGGAATTGTTTTATGAACTATATAGCTGTCTAACCAATGTACTATACACTTAAACCAATTTAAATAAATAAATTTTTTTAAAAAAAGACATAAGGTAGCTGAATGGATAAGAAAACAAAATCCTTACATGTGCTGCCTACAAGAGATTTCGGATTTCAGATCAAAATACATACACAGACTGAGAGTAAGTGGATGGAAAAAGATATTTCATAAAAATGCTCATAGCAGACAAAATTGATTTTAAAAGAAAGGCTATAACAAGCGACAAAGAAGAACCTAGTAATCCCACTTCTGGGTATTTATCCAAAAAAACCCAAAACACTACTTTGAAGGGACATGCTCATTCATATGTTCATTGTAATATTGCAATAGTCAAGATATGGAGGCAACCTGGGTGTCAGTGGAAGAATAGATAAAGAAGAGGTGGTACATACATACAATGGAATATTACTCAGCCATAAGAAAGAATGAAATCTTGTCATCTCCAAGAACATGGATGGACCTAGAGTAAGTCAGACAGAGAAAGACAAATGTCGTGACTTCACTTTTACATGGAATCTAGAGAACAGGATAGACATATGAACAAAAGAGAAACAAGCTCATAAATACAGAGAGCATTTTGATGGTTACTGAATTGGGAGGTAGTGAAATGAGAGAAGTGGGGAGGGGATTAAGAGGTACAAACTGGCAAGTTACAATATAGTCGTGGGGATGTGGAGTATAGCATGGGGAATATAGTCAGTAGTATTGTAATAACTATGTATGGTGTCAGATGAGTAATGAATTTATGGGGTGATTACTTTGTAAGTTACATAAATTTCTAATCACTGTGTTGTACATTGAAACTAATGTAATATTGTATATCAACTATAATTAAAAAATATTTTTAAAAAATCTTAAAAGCATATCCTTAAGACATACAACTGAAGTCTGTCAAATGCCACAATGGGCTAGTGAAGAAGTTGATGTCAGGAGGACCTTGGGGGTCCTAAAGCACAAAGGTGGTGCTGTGTTTTTATTTCCATTTTATGAAGGGAACAATAAGTTGAGGAAGAGTCACCTATCCAATTTCTCTCTCTTAGTAGTAGCACTTCAACCAGGGCTATATTTACCCAGATTTTGTCTCAGAGAATGGTTTTCTCCTTGCAAGCAAGAGACCATATGTAGTAAGCAGGCTTTTTTTAATGGTTTGTTTTTTTGTTAAAAGATCTTGTATACCGACAAATGTACTACTTTCCTTCAAGGAGCTTAAAATACATTGTACATTTGTGATGATATTAAGCCTGCCCCTCTTACCCATTTCTCTTCTCTAACCTGAAGTGCATTGAGCCACCTTCATTTGGTCTGCCTGAATATAATAATAGTCCGTGAGAATCACATGGCACAGTGAAGCAAGTGGTAATTTTCCACTCCTGTTTCTCCTTAAATATAAACTTCCAGCTGTTTTTTTCCTCCCTGAAGTTTTATTCAACTTAATTTCAAATTGCTAGATTGCAGTCAGCAATCTGGGGCCCTTTAGAATAGGGGATAGGGATAGACTGAGTGGCAGAGGGAGAGAGAAAGAAAAGAGCATCTGGAAATCTGGAGGAATGTGGTACATTTGAAACCTGATAAGCTGCTGCTGGTGTTACCAGACCTCACGGTTTATAACAGCCATGTAGCATTTATGGCTAAAGACATGTGCATCCCTTACACAGGCACAGCACACTTGCACTTCAGGGCAGACCAGGGACACAGAACTTGGCATTTGAGTCTGGGCTGATGAACCTTGTGCCTTGTAACCATCTCCCACCAGGATCAGGCCCTGGTGCACTGGCCTGCATCAAGCAACTTATGTGGGGGCCCAGTTGGGTTGACATAACCAATAGACCTATTTCAAGTAGCTGCCCAATCTATAGCTGTAGGATATCCAGAGAGCATGGCAAATTGGAATAAATACAGAAGAGACTGAAGAACTCCTGAATTGCTCAGAAGCCCAGTACTATAGGGGGAAGTGGATGGACCAGGTACTTTCTCATTAATAATAATAACTACACTAGCCATTGTTTATAAAGTTTCCTATGCATCTGGCATTGTGCTAAGCACTTGACAGATATTATCTCATTTAACCTTACAAAAATGCTATGACATATTTTATTATTGGCTCCTTTTAATAGATGAGGGGACTGTCTTAGAGGTTAGCATAGTGCTATCACACAATTGGCCCTTAATAAATACACATAGAGTACATGATGAAAGGTAAAAAATGTGCTTAAGTTCACACAGTTTGTAATTGATGGAGGCCACATTTATACCCACTCTGAATGGTATTTTCAATTATACTCAACAATGCACTCTGAACAGAATTTCAGATTGAAATAGCAGAGCTGGAACTAGGACTTGCTCATGTGAAAGTCAGGAATCCATGAATAGTAGCACTGAAATACTTTTGGCAGAGTAGAGGAAGGAAGGTTGGAATTGACTGAGGTAGTAGATTAGGGCAATCAAGTTACAGCTGTGAGCAAGACAGGAAGGTTTCCTACAACATAGTTTCAGAGGACAGACTTGAATCTGTATAGGTCCCCTAGGATGTGGCTGAGCTGAGAGTGGGAGGTTCTGGAGCTTTACAGGGTGTGTATGTAAGGAATGAATTAGTTGAGCAAGGGCAACTCTGGACCAGCCAATGCCAAAGGATCAGTGATAACCATCTTGGTTCCTTTTTTTTTTTATTTTGCTTGGAGGAAACTGTTACGTCTACATTAATAGTTCTTCAACTCCAGGTTCTATTTTAGAATCACAAGGGCAGTCAGGGCAACAGAAGTCTGATTCCAAAGAGGTTATATCACACTGGCCAATCTGAAGATGAGATGACCATTTCAGAGTTTGGAAACAGTCTGTGTCATCATAGGCAAACATGGCCCTCTAAAAAGCAGCTGCTGCTTGAGTCAATGGAAAAAAATATCATGAACAGGAAAATGTAAGCCATGTGCCTGTGCCCCGCCTCATTGCCTTCCCCAGTGTGAGGAATGGCCTGCCCTTTGAAATCCTAGGACTGAGGAGTTTGCATGCAGAGGCCTGAATGCTTTGTGACATGAAAATGTGGAGTCGGCTACTTCTCCAGGAAGGGAGCTTAGGTTCAGACAAGATTTTAGCTTGGTTGTTACTTCATTAAGTAACTGCTGCACAGTGGGAGGAGAACGAACCCACAGGATCACCATACCCTTCAGACGTGGTTCCCATAGGTCAAACGAAGCTCCCTGGATCCTCCATAATCAAAAAGGCAACAGTGGAGCTTCACAATTAATTGTTTCATATTCATTCATTACATCAATGTATCATCTAAACAGATAAAGGGAACTGACAGAACTTAATATGGAAAATACCCTATATCTCTAGTGGACATTTTTGATTGCCTATCTAGCATCCATTTTTTTTCCTTTCTTAACAATGATATTACATTTTTTTTCATATAACTTAGGGGGAAGTTACCCTATTTCCAGTTTCAGAGGTGAGACCCAATTAATCTTAGCCAATCAAAGAAATCTAATCAACTTGTCAATGAATGCTTTGACCTAATTTTGGTCTAGGAGAGAGTTGCTGGAGACTTCAGGGAAAAAGTTCTTGTTTATCCTTAAGAGGGCAGGACAGAAGTCAGCTCCTTCTTTCAAGGGCTATGAATAAGGAGGGTGCCTGAGAATAAAGCTGCCTGGGTGGCTTCTGTCTTATACCAGAAGGAAATCAGATTCGAGATAAAGCTAACATATGGAAGAGGGTAGAGACTCACAGAAAAATGGAGTCCTGAAGAAATCATGAGCTGAACCTCTCTACCTCTGATTTCCAGTGGAATAATTCCCAACTGTTTTCTGCCACAACATACGTGATGGAGGATATTTACACATAGGACACATTCCCAGGGGTGTGCCTCCATTGTGTCTCTGTGTGTAAGGTCCTATCTCCAGGGGTCCTAGAGATAACATGAGCCCTTTCTTTTCAACTCAATAAAGCATATTGGGTAATGTGGTGTTTTAAAGTGACATGATTACAGGGATAATCTCGAGGCTACTTCTAAGTTTTATTTAAAAGTGAATCATTCACAAATGTCAGTACTTTAGCTATTATTAGCAATAGATCACTTGTAACATATCTCACAACTGATTGTGATATGCAAGTATGTCATCACACCACAACTGAGAACTGTTACTCTCACACATAACTATGCCTCTTGTATTTCCAGAATGAAGTTGTTTTCCTTATTTGACCCTGGTGTTCATTAAGTTAGCAGACAGTGTTGCATTTGATTTTGAGAAGTCTTTTTCTTAGGAACTCTAACATGTAAGTCCAAATATTTCACATCACTCCACAAATGTAACTTTGTATTAAATTTTCTATACGTATATGAAATACTCAAAAACTATAAAGACATGGGATAATCTGAGTCTATAGGAAAAGAAAATTTCATACAGAAAATGGGATTGATAGATGCAAATGAATCTATCACTTGAATACTGGGAAATAGCAGAATGCTGAATAACTAAGACTTCAATAGACTTTTTTTAAAAGCACAAATTTTGGGTTTGGTATGGTTTAGATGTTGATGGCCTTCTCTGTCTCCTGACAGAGAAGGGGAAAACATTCCATTTGATATGGCAACTCTTACCTGGGCTGCGGCGCAGCCTTAGGTGGTCCAGGCCTTTTTGTGGTTTCCATTGGGGGAGATTCTGAGAGGACTGACATGATACTAGTACTCAGCGCAGCTGCAGCAATAGTGATTGTGCCCCTCATTGTTTATCCTGGGGGTGGTCTGCCTTATGATCATCTGTGTGCCCTCTCCCTATCTGAGAATAAAGCTGCCTGGTGGGAGAATCCTAGGAGAACTCTCAGACCTTGAGTTCTTCCTTCTGTTTCTGAGAGTTCTTGCTTCTCATTTTTCTGTTCCTAGTTGACAGGTGGATAAAACCCAGCACAGTGGAAGTCATAGAAGAAATTTAGTACAGTCCCACACTCAAAGTCAGCCAGTGGGTCTAATTACAGAGAAGTGAAGCCCACCCATAGTCTGAATTAATGCCACAAACCATGTTTAATCACAGCCAGTCGATGCACACACACACTCACAAACACATGCACTCTCACTCACATACCATAATAATAACAGTTTAATCAAGTCAGAACTGTGAATGAGAAGAAATATTTTGCCAAGCCCACAAATGGACTGAAACACTAGGGGGTTTGGAATTTGGAACGTCTTTCTTCTCACCCTCCCCTCCAACTGTACTCCCTCAACCCCTGAGAGTAGAGCATATAATCTTTGGGTAAACAAGACCTCTTGATATTAAAAGAAGAAGGGTTCAACATGGCACACCAGTGTGGAACCTGTGGGACATGACAGCCCTGACAAAAGATTTAATGAGTTAAGTGTAAATGAATCAGAAACAGATGGATAAGATTTTTTGTTAAAATACACATGGGTTTTACAATTAAAGGAGGAGAGAAATTGTGAAGAGAGCTTTGGCAGAAATGCCTTGGGCTCTACCGGATCCTACCAAACTGTTCAATGAACCCAGAATACCGCCATGGTCAACTTTTCATCATTAATGGATAACATACAGCCATGACCACACATACGCCATGAAATAGAAAATGATCTTAATAAATATGGCCACACATCAGCAAGATTCTCAGTTTGTGACAAGAATAAAATGGCTCATGTTATGTCATGTAATGGCATGACATGCATCCCACAGGCCGGCAGTTGACTTGACTTGGAATGTGAACAGGATGGAGGTGTTCTCTATACTTCACCCCCTTCCTGGAGTCTAGGCACTCTTTGTCACAGTCTTTAACAGGGTACTAAGAAGTGGCGCTTTTAGATTTTAATTTGCCTTCTTTTTCTTTTTGCCACATCTCTTTACTAATTGAAAACTGACAGCAAAAATGCCCTCAACCACAAATATCTAGAAGAAAATGGAGACTTTTGGACAGACTGAAGTACTTTGAGTTTTATGAGCTCTAATAAGGTTAATCAAGGCTCTGGAAAGAATTTTGTTTCATGGTGGACTCAACAAAACAATGAGCTGGGACCTTCGGTGATTGGCTGGAGGGGGAGGGCTGGGAGCCGGGGCCCTGATGAACTGCTGGTCAAGTTGGGTGAGGCTATGCTGCAACTTCTTTCCACACTGACGCAATCATGGTGGAACTTGGACACTGCCTGTTGCTTGGCCTTCATACTGCTGTCAGTTTCCGATCACTGTAAGTCTTAAATAAACCTCCTCTGAAGTTCTCGCAGCTGAGTTTCTCCCTCAGCGAATTCGTTTTCTGAAGCATATTTCCCCACTTCATTTCTTTATGCACAAACCAGGCTGGGGTGTGCTTGGACTCGGCAAGGAGCAAACAGGAAGAAGCTACTCAGCAGGAGCAGCAGAGGAAAAAATGGAATGGACAAACTAAGGGGGGTGGTTCCATCTAGGCATTAGTGCCAGTATCAGGTTCCTCACATGCCTGGAAGAAGGAGAGTGGAATCCCTTTCCCTGACTCATCCTTCATCCCCTCCAAAGGGGCTCTGAGTGAATGAGGACGGTTATACCAGCTGGAATGTTCTGAGGACTGCCTGAGCCTGAAACCCTTCCTCCTCATGGTATGGCTGCTCTGGGATGGGTGGGCTTTACCTCTGCCTGGGCAAGTGCCACTGCCATGGGTGTCTCCACAGAGGACCAGGAGAAGTAGAACTTTATCGTCAATGCCCTCTACCCCTTCTTCTAAAGTGCTCCCCACCTTTTTTCCTCCAGTCCCATAATTTTTTCTTTTCCTGACAAACTGGGAATTTCCTCAACTTCTCAGGGGAAGCGATTATGAATTGTTCAGGGAGAAAGACTGTTTAATCTAGTTTGTAACCGTAGTTTCAGCACAGTGCCGAGACCAAATGGGCCTACCAGAAATGTTGGGAAACTTTTAAGACTATGGGTCTTCCAGCACTAGTAGCTCGGTGCATCACTATGATGGAGGCATCTGATGTCCTTGATCTGATGTCCTATGATCTGATGTCCTTTCTCAGTCCATTAACATTTTTCTTCCTTTTTCCTCCTCATCTAGCTGTGTGTGATCATATGCCCCCACTTCTGTTGGCAGAACCCCTTCCCCGCAACAGCATTCAATAAGACACTTAGTCTCCATACTCTCAAACCCAGTAGTGTGCTGAACTTGAAGCATCAGAGTTTAACTGTGCCATGTCCCATTCTCTCTATTCTGAAATAAAAAATGTCCAATAATCTCCTGCTAATGTGGCCTAAGTGCTAATGGATTACTTAGCTATGTCTCCAGATAACATATTTCCATTAGAGATAATGCCCTAAGTCAACGAGTGGCTCTAGTGGTGGGAACTTCAGGCACCAGACTGAGGTTCTCAGGGTGAGCTTTCCAGTGCCTTTCGTTCAGCAGCAAAGTGGTACGTGGTATCTGAAGGGCATGACCTTTTGGTCAAACAGATCTGAGGTAGTTCCCTGGCTCTTACACTTACTAGCTGTGGAAAAGGAAAGCAGGCAATTTATATAATGTCCCAGAGCCCATTGGATATGAACACTTATTTTTGGGGTTATTGCAAGGATTTATAAAATGATGCATGTAAATCTAGCACAGTGCCAGGCACACAGCAGACACACAATAAACCCAAGTTCCTTTTCTTTCTTTGAGTTATTAATTTGCTGCCACGATGAGCTATTACTAAAAGCCTGCTCTCACCAGGCACTGTGATTGTACTTAAAAGATGCTGCCTGCCTCTGGTAGGAATTGTTTCCCATCCGTGTTAGAGGCGTGGGGCTTTCCACTTCTCAAACAGGCCCCACCTTACCTGAATAATCTCCTGCCAATCAGATGCTCTTTGGCTGCTGAAGGTGGCCATTCTCCAGTGAGTTCTTACAGATGCAGGAATTTCTGTGATTAGTCCTTCTTTCTGCTATCACAAGTCTGCTGGCTCTCCTGAGCGGACTTTGAGGGCTGCCTCTCTCCCTGAGAGCTGGCTATGCTCTTTCACAGCTGAAGGTCCCACATCCAAGGGGGAAGGGAGCACCCCAAACTTCCTTTTCCCAAGAGACCAAGCTCTCCAGTTACCATCTCTGCACCCCCAGGCGCCAGCCTGGGATTGCCTCAGGAGAAAAGTCGGTGGATCTGAGCGGATGCGGGCGGAGCAGCTGGAACCTGGACTCAGAACTCACTCCCTGGAGTGTGGATCTTTGCTGACCAGCTCTATGCTGTGCTAATAAATATCCAACCCTTCAACGGGGAAATAAATTATCCCCCCACCGCTAGGCGAAACAGTCGTGATAAATTGTCGTTTTAGCTAACAGTGTTTAAAGTAAAATCAGTAAAGTGTGAGTAATGATGGGTGAGTCGAAAGTCCTGTATTAAACACGATGGTCGGCCGAGGGCGGGGGCAGCGTTCTCAGAAAAGCTAACGAAAGTTTAACTGAAACAACTCTTGTTCAGGGCGGGGAATAAAGGATTTGGCATATATTATCCTATTTGCCTTTTCTGTAGAAGCAGCTCTCAGGGTGTTCCGGGCATAAAGTCAAGATATCCATTTACCAGAGATGTTTAGAAAACATGCTCTTAAAAGAGGCAACTACCACGTTTTTGACTGGACAACAGAAATATGGTCGAATTCTTTCAGTATAAAGAGGAATTCTGAGAGAGTTACATAATATAGCTATAGCTCTCAAAGGGGATGCCTGAGAGGGATTTCTGGGTGAGAGAAATCTGGAGGATTTTGCTTTAAAAAATGCACAGTAGTTGGTTACTTATGTGGCTTTGTTTTCAGTATTTATACTTTCTACTGTATAATATACAGTTAAACCTCACTAATTCCAATTAGAATTAGGAAAGAATTGGAAGGGTGGGAATTTGAGGGTGATGTAGTAAATGAACTGGTTTTAAAGTTCTAGAACCATGACAATAACAATAGATAACACTTATTGAGAACTCATCATACTCAGGGCCCTATGTGGACCATTGTACATGGATTAAACATTAAGTAACTTCCCTAGGGTTCCATAGGTGGCAAGTGGTGTAGCTGAGATTTAAACTCAGGTCTTTCTGTTCTGAATCTGCATCCTTAACCACGATACATGTGGTCAATCTATAAATTCTACTCTATTATGTTCTATCATGTAGGATTACTAAAAATAATTAAGTGTGACAAATGGGCATCGTATAGGTTCATGTTTGATGATGACAAATTTCATTAATAATATTAATAATTGTTACATTAAGTGCTGATCAGTAAATGTACAAGTAGCTAAGGTGCTGGATGCTTAAGAATGGTTTTATTGATATATTTCTATTGTTTTTCTGTTTTCTATCTCATTAATTTCTGTTCTTATTTTTATTTTGCTTACTTTGGGTTTAATTCACTTTTATTCTACTTTCATAAGGTGGAAGTTTAGATAATTGATTTGAAATCTATCTTTTCTGATATAAGCACTTCAGGTTATGAGTTTTCTCCAGGACTGCTTTCATTCATCCCCCAATTTTGGTATGTTTTCATTTTTACTTATTTCAAAATAATTTTTTCTCTTGTGGTTTCTTCTTTAACTACTTTGTTATTTAGAAGTATGTTATTAATATAGAAGTATTAAGGATTTTTCAGAAAGCACTCTATTATCAATTTCTAGTTTTATTCCTTTGCGATCAGAGAATATGCAATATGTAATTTCAATTATTTTGAATTTATCAAAACCTTTTTTGTAGTTCAGAATATGATCTAGTTTAGTGAATGTTCCTGTGTACTATAAGCATGTGTGTGACACCGTTACTGGGTGAAGTGTTATATAAATATTAATTCAGTTCAGTTGGTTGATAGTATTTTTTATATCTTATATGCCCTTACTGATTTTCTGTCTACTTATTTTAGCATAAATGGGAGAAGATTTTTGAAATTACCAGCTATAATAAAAGATTTGTCTATTTCTTCTTTAAATTCTATTAGTCTTTATATATTTCTAAGTTCTATTATCAGATATAGACATTTACAATTATTTTATAGTTTTAATTATTTGATCTCTATCATTATAAAATATACATCTTTATTCGCTGTAATATTTCTTGTCTGGAAGTCTACTTTGATATTAATATTAGCCACTCTAGATTGGTGTTTGTCTGACATCTCTTCTTCCATCTTCTTACCTTTTTATTTTTGAAATGAAATAAAACTACGTCTGTTTGCAGATGACATTATCTTGAATATAGTCTACCCCCCTAAAAAAATACCATTAGAACTAATAAGCAAATACAGAAAGGTAGCAGGATACAATTCCATTCATTATGGCATCAAAAAAAAAAAAAAAGAAATACTTAGGAGTAACTTTCACAAAATAAGTACATTACTTGTGTGTTGAAAACTACAAAACATTGCTAAGAAAATTTAAGAAAGACTTAAATAAATGGAAACTTTATATGTTCATGGATTAGAAGTCTCAATAGTGCCTAGATGGCAATTCTTCCTAAATTGATCTATATATTCAACAGAATTCTTATTAAAATCCCAGCAGATTCCTCTGAAGAAACTGACAAATTGATCCAAAAATTTACATGGGAATGCAAAGGAACCAGAATAGCCAAACAATTTTGGAAAGAAGAACAGAGGTGGAGGACTTATCCTACCCAACTCCAAACTCTACTATAAATCTATAGTAATAAAGACAGTGTGACATTGCCTGGGAGATAGATATATAGATTAATGGAACAGAACAGAATCCAGAAATAAGCCCTTAACTTTATAGTCAATTAAATTTTTACAAAGGTTCAAAAACATTTAAATGGGAGAAAGGATAATATCTTTAACAACTGATGTTGGATATTCACATGCAAAAAAGAATCTATACTCTATTTCACACTATATGCAAAAATTAACTCTAAATGGACCACAGGTCTTTTTACTTTTGACAACCCATGCCTTTGTTAAAAAAAGATTTTTATTAAAATATAGCTAATATACAATATTGCATTAGTTTCAGGTGTAAACCAAGCTATGCCTTTAAATGGGCTATCAGATCATTTACATTTAATGTAATTATTCATTTGATTAAGCATAGATTTATCATCCTTCTCTTTTTTTCTGTTCATTCTTTTTGTCCTTTGCCTCTACTTTCTGGAAGAGATTGTGGAAAATCAATGTAATTTCTTCCTTAAGTGTTTGGCGCAATTCACCAGTGTACCTATCTAGGGTCAGTGCTTTCTGTTTTGGAAGGTTATTAATTATTGATTTAATTTCTTTCAAAGGCATAAGCCTATTCATATTATCTATTTGTCCTTATATGAGTTTTGGTAGATTGCATCTTTCAAGAAATTGATCTGTTTCATCTAGGTTATCAAATTTGTGAGCACAGAGTTGTTTATAATATTTCCTTATTATCTTTTTAATTTCAGTGGGATCAGTAAAGACCCCATTTTCATTTTCAATCTTAGTAATTTGATTTTCATTCTATTTCCTTAGTTAATCTGGTTAGAAGTTTATAGATTTTATTGATCTTTTGAAAGAATCAGATTTTGATTTCACTGATCTTTATTGATTTCCTGTTTTCAATTTCATTAATTTCTACTCTAATTTTTATTATTTCTTTTATTCTGCTTATTTTGGATTTAATTTGATTTTTATTTTCTAGTTTCCTAAAGTGGAAATTTAGATTATTGATTTTAGGTCTTTCTTCTTTTCTAA
>NW_011888996.1:971541-973858 GCF_000151845.1 Pteropus vampyrus | reverse complement strand
ATGTTTTAAAATTTTATTGTTATAAGTCTATAAGATTTATCTTGTTTAGAATTTGATAGAATATTTTAATGTGAGGATTCTTTTTTAGTTCAGGAAACTTTAGGTATTATTTCATAAGATAGTGCCTATTCTCTCTTGCCTTATTTTTCGAGCGACATTGAAAATTCTGAGCCTATTCTTCATATCTTAACCTTCTCCCTACCCCAAAACACCTCTATGTTTTCTTTTCAGTTGTAGGCAAATCATTAGGCCCAAATTTCAAACTCACTCTCTTGCTCCTCATCAATGCCAACAAATACATTGAATTTTTATTTCAATAATTTTTTCTAACATCTCCAACTGGCATCTTTGTTTGAAAATCATCATTTCCTGTTTCATGTGTGTAAAACCTCCATGACTGTGTTGTTATTAATTATACTGCAATTATAAATTTTACCCTACAATTGTATTAATTATTCCTCTCCATGCCTCGATTTTCTCATTTTTAATAGGAAGGAGTTACAAAAGCACCTTTTTCATATATTTCTTGTCAGGATTAAGTGAGATAATATACAAAAAGCCTTCTGAACAGCTAGAGTTTCTCTGTTGGCCTAAACATCTCCTCCCTACAGAGATCTACTGACAGTGGACAGAGTGGTTGCAAGGCCTTGTACTCTGTATTGTTTTCAGTGAGAGTGGGGGATTGGTGAGGTTGCTGCTGGGCAGGGTACCTGGATTGTACCTCTTCTAGTCTTGGTTGCTACTTTTTTCTTCCGGGCAAATCTAGCCATGTGAAGTATTGCTCAATCTCTTCCCCAAACATGGCTACTATCAGGAGATATTCATTCTTCTTGTTACTAACTGACCCCTGGGGGTTAAGGAAGACATGTAGAGGTTAACTGGCTTTTGATGATCATGTCATTACCCCATCCAATCCTATAGTCAGTTGTCTCATGTCTCTTCCTGATCTAGACTTTCCTCCCAGGTGTGAACCATCATGCCTGTCCCAGCTTTGAGATAATCTACTCTTGAGGATTCCTGCACATGTTCTGAGTGATCTTTTCTCTGTGTAATAAATTCTATTTGTCTCTCAGGGATGTCTCATTGACACTTTTCCCTCTTAATTTTGAGTACAACTACATATTCAGAATATCAGTTATTTATTATTGTGTAATAGACCTCCCCAACACTTAGTAGCTTAAAACATAAACACTTATTTAGTTCATGGGTCATCAATTTGGGCTTGCTTAGCTGAGTGGCTGGGATGATTGTGGCTGTCTGAGTTTACTCAAGCATTTGCTGGCAGTAGCCTGGTCAGTTGGGGGTTGGTTGGTCTAAGATGTTTCACCTGTGATGGCGTGTCTCTGCTTTATGTGGTATCCAATCATCTAGCAGGGTAGGTGGGGCTTGCTCACCTAGCAGCAGTAGCAGAGATTCCAAGTAGCAAGAGTGGAAGCGTGTATGTAAGGCTTCTTGAGGCCCAGATTCAGAACTTACTCAGTGTGGCTTCCACTACATTTTATTGACCAAAGCAAGTTTCAAAGCAAGCCCTGATTCAAGGAGTGGATAAAGAGGCTCCACTTGTAGTTGAGAGGAATGGCAAAGAACTGCGGCCATTTATACAACCTATCACATTGTGTTATATAAAAATTTATCTTGTCCATGACTTTTAAGTTTCTTTATCTTGATAGTGGTGGTGGTGAGCTTGTTAAACACTTCTCCATATGTTCAGCTCATCATTTTTTATCCATCTGCAGTTTATTTTGGTATATGCTATAAGACATCTCTAATACATTTTCCTTTAAAATGATTATATATCTAAGTTTCAAATCATTTGTTAAAAATTATTTTATAATTATTTTAGAAAGTTTAGTTTATACACATTGAGTTTTATAAATAGTTGGGTCAATTTCTAGACTCTTATTAAATGGTTTTTATTTTGCTTAAGTAGCCCTTCATTTTAATTATTGTTTTGTTATGATAGATTTTAATTGCTAATAGAAGTAAATACACTTACTGTTTTTTTTCAAATTTTCATCATTCTTACATTCATTTTTCCTTGTAAATCATCAGTATTTTCTCAAATTCCGTATATATATTGCATTCAATTACAAAATAATATGTGCAGAAAAGTTAATTTTTTAATGTTTTAAATATTGTATTCTTGGATGATAAATCTCTCTAAATACTTAAAATAAAAAATACTCATAGTAATATTTATACTTTTAAAATAAACTTCCCAAATGTTTTTCAAGTTATTCCTATTGTATTGTTTTCTTCCTATTGTAAATAGGATTTGGATTTTTTTCTAAAACCAATGTATTATTTAGATAGTTTT